>NW_008581275.1:4828-5807 GCF_000691845.1 Merops nubicus
GCCCCTGGCCCAGGCTGCCCAGAGAGGTGGTCGCTGCCCCATCCCTGGCACCATCCCAGGGGAGGTTGGATGGAGCTCTGAGCACCCTGCTCTAGCTGGGGCTGTCCCTGCTCCCTGCAGGGGGGCTGGATGAGATGAGCTCTAAATGCCCCTCCCAGCCCAAACCACCCTGTGATCCCTTGCCCACCCCACACCCCCTGGCTGTTCCAGCCCCATCTCCTGGACCATCCTCCTTGACCCCACAGCGAGACCCGGGGACGCCCCAAGCACCACGGGGGACAAACCGAAGCTGCTCAGAGCCCCTCCAGACCCCACCACCCACTCCAGCAGCAGCCTCTCCCTGTGCCCAGCCTCCCACCATCACCACGTGCCAACCCTCACGGGAACACCAGGAGAAGGTGCCAAGCCACCGGCACGTCCCCACCGCCACGTTCTGCCGTGACGCCGAGCCCGAATGGGAGATGCTGGTGCCACGGAGGGGATTTGGGGCTCTGCTGCCGAGCTGGGCACACGAGGGGCACCGATCCTGCCCCGTGTGGCTCCACAGGGTCCCCTCGTGCCGTGGAGGACGGCGGGGAGGGGAACCAGGCGGCCACGTCGCCACGCCGGGGCTTCCCAGATGCTGTTTGCCTGGCACCAGGCCATTAATTCCTCTCCTTCTCATCCTCCCACTCATTTGCTAGATATTTCCCAAACCTCTTATTTTTAGGTTGCAGCTGAAAAGCTGTGAATTTGCAGCTTTCTCTCCTGTGCAGGATCCCGGGTGCAATGCGGGCGGGAGCGGGGCAGGACCATGGTGGAGGTGCCCAGCGGGTGATGCCCACAGCCCTGGCACAGGCAGAGGGAGGTGGGGGCTGCCAGGATGGAAAAAACTCTGAGGAGGGACGAGACCTCGCCACCATCCCTGGCAACAACCCAATGGGGCTGCTCTGAGCCGGGCTGGGGGTGCCACGAGGAAGGGCCGGGTGGGCATGGAGCT
>NW_008581275.1:5886-6126 GCF_000691845.1 Merops nubicus
GCCCGTGGGCACCCCTTGGCCCATCCTTCTCCCCCAGCGGGGTCCTGGCCAGTGTCTCAGCATGGGGTGAGCCCCGGGGGAGAGGGCGGGTGCGGTGCCACAGCTCAGCACCCCAGGCGTGCCCGGGGCGAGAGGGGAGGGAACAGGCACCTGGTCTCCATCTGTCTGTCTAGCCGTGCGTCCTCCTCTCCACCACATCCATCCCTCCATGCCTCCATCCCTCCATCCATCCCTCGTACA
>NW_008581276.1:0-1855 GCF_000691845.1 Merops nubicus
CTCGGAGCACCTGCGAACAGAGCTTTCCCTCCGGAGAAGGGAAGAGTCAGTGGAATAAAGGCCACTTCAGCGGCCCGGATCGGGGGAGAAATAAAATCACAAGTATCTCCTGGGTTGTTTTCTGAGTACGAATGGACAACACTGAAATGTACACCGGCAAACAGTCGGAGGGAGTATATTTATTGCAAGGAATTAATTTGAAATGTTAGGGACTGAGAGATGCGAAAAAACACTTCCCGGTCAGTTTTCCCCTCTGAAACTTAGCTGTGTCAATAAATTATAACTAAATCGTAAAGAAACGGCAAGAGAAAACACTTCAGCCGTTGACATACCTTCGAAAATTGTTTTGCAGTGTTGAGTAGATATTGAATACTCGAATGGTTGCTGGTCCGTCAACATAAACCCGAAATAAATTAATTTCTTTGCTGTAACGCCAACAAGCCTTTAAAAGAGCATTCGAAGTAGTTTTCATTTTACTGTTATGTTGTAGATAAAGTGCTTGGTTGCCATAAGAAAAGCACTTCGTATTGTTTCTTTTCTGTTATAATAAAACGGGATCTAGGCATATATGTATGAGTGTGTGTGATTAGTTACTCTGAAAAAAAAATGTTTTTAAAACAGAGACTCAATAAATATATACTTTTTGTGTGCATTTTCGTGATAATTTTAATTCGTGAAGAAGCAAATTATCCTCACGTAAACATGGAATAGAAAGTCCTCTCGGGAGGTATATAGGTTCATATATCGTATATATTAACACATATATAATTAGCATGTGTTTGCTTCAAGGGAAGACAAATGGAAATATACACAACACATAATGACCACATGAAAATCATACCACAATAGAGAACAGAGAGTGACCGGGGTATGGGATGCACACATAAGTCCTCGCAAAACTACCACGCTGCAATATTGTGTTAGAAAATACAGCAGAATGGTTAACAGCTAAAATAAAAATCCAATTAGTTTGATTATTTAAAAGTCAAGGGCGGTGCTGCAAAATGGGTCTTTTTTTTTTTCTTCTAATGCAGACCCAGACTTCTCAGCTAATAGCAAAGGCAGAGTAATAACTAAAAAAATACATTGTACATTTTCTCCGATTTGCAGTGTCGAAAGGTCTTTTTCAGCGGCAGAAAATTATTGAGGGAAGAGAAGAGTGGAAAGCGGGAGGCGATAAGAAAAAAAAAACCCTGCCTTTGTTCTCTCTGGTTATTTTCTCCTAATTATTCTACCCATTGTGACAAAGTAGCAGTTAAGGATAGATTAGTGTAAATAACCTCGCATTTCACTCCCAAACTGTGCAACTTTCTGGCCCAAGCAACGCCATGGTGTTTGTGTTTGTCCTCTTCACCTCAAACAGAAACTCATTGAAATTTCAGATCTTTGAACTTTGGACAGATCAAACTGCCAACTCTCACCTTTGTCTCCGTTCATTAGGATTTAAAACGTATGTAGCCTCATGGCAGAATCCATTTGTCTTTACGAGGGGAAAAAATTTCAATCTCTTCTCTTCCTCTAGCCCCAAAACTCCTACATTTAGTGGAATTCATTGAAACGGTCATTTCCCGGAATGGCGCCTCTGCTGCGGGAGCATTGCTGGAACCGATTTTTAAAATAACCCAGATAGTTTATTTCAGTGGAAACTCGTTGTTATTTTGCTACTACTGTTGTAATCCAATTTTCCCGATGAAATGTTCATACACCTTCTTTCTGTGCCAGGAGCTACCAGACAGAACGGTTATGGCTGTCGTTATTGTTATTATTGTTATGACCACTACTATTCCACCGGCAGGCGGAACGGCTGACCCCGGGCACGGCCGTGCCCTCGCGGCCCGGGGCGCGCCTGGAGGTC
>NW_008581277.1:0-313 GCF_000691845.1 Merops nubicus
AGAGCATCCCATTGCTGCTTGGGGGGAAACTGAGGCACGCAGGGATGGGGGGGAAGGCAAGCAGCTATTTTCAGGGCACTTTTTGGGGTTCTCATCCCTCGCCCAGAGATTTTTCAGAGGGCTGCAGCCACCTGCTGGGTTTTTGGGGGGGGGCTTCGGGCTGGGTTAAAAGGAGGGTGATTCACCCCTCGAGGGGAGCAGCCCCTGACTCAGATCTCCCCCTGGGGAGAGTTCCAGCAAGTTCCCAAACCTGCCCCGTGACGCCGAAACCACCCACGTGGGGGGGGCCAGGGAGGGGACAAGGAGGACCACA
>NW_008581277.1:386-656 GCF_000691845.1 Merops nubicus
GTGTGAGGCGCCCGTGCTCCGTCTCTTCATTACTGTATCGTAAAATTACATTAGCTGGGGATGATCTGCATGCCAATGACTCTGTGTCTGGCGTGATAACGCAGGGAGGGGAGATTAAAATGTAATTATGCTCTTTCAAGTCAAGGGAGGTTAATAAAATGTTTTTTTCCAAGTTGCAGAGGCTCCGCAGCCGCCCCGCGGAATCACTTACGGGAATCAAGGGGAGGGGGAGGCAGCAGGGGGGCAAAAAATGGGAGGGGAAAACAGCCA
>NW_008581278.1:0-21781 GCF_000691845.1 Merops nubicus
AAAAAAAAAAAAAAAGAAAAGGCTCTACTGTGTTTTTAGATGTAAGTTTAAACCTATCTTCCTCTTATAAAGCACCAAGACCTTGTACAGCATTTGTAGATGTCAAAAGAAGTGTTTCTGCAGCCCTCACTGGTACAGAATCTTAAATGCAATTAAACAGCACATATCCAAGGCACTCTGACTCTCTGATGGTGTATGAGTTCTAATTAGATGACATACTCAAAAACAGATCCCAAACGGCATTAAATGCAAAGGAGGTAGAGGAAGTGTGTGTTGAATCCTTGGATTTGGAAGTGGCTTCTTCTCTGACTAATTTATCAGCCTTTTTTTTTTTTTTTTTTTCTTTACTAAGAAAGAACCATATGGATCACTTCAGATGGTGGAGGAAATAGGTTTGGGAAAAAGGTGCATTTTTATTATTGGGTACCTATTCAATAACATAGCTAGGAAGATTCTTGAAACTTTGAAATAGAAGCTAGTTGTCTGAAAGGGTGAATATAAAAGCAAGTTTAAAAATATTACATTGTCATCTCTGCTGTTTATTAACGGAGTGAATGAGCTGTACTGAGTAGACTGCGTATAATGAATCATTTATCAACAAAGTATGACCTTTTCCTACTTGTAAATTACCCACGAGTAGACTTTGATTTTTAGAAATCTGGTTGTTGAGAATTGTTTGATCAACTTATGTCAACAGACTTCAGTATATTTGCCTTGAGTAAGATATCACTCTAGTAGTTTATGATTACATAAATTGCATGGAGTTGTTTCTATTCCTTATTTGGATGTATCTACAGAATTCATCATTTTAAAAATGAAAAACAAAACAAAACAAACCAAAACAAAAACAAACAAACAAAAAAAACCAAACAAACACCTGCCCCCCCAAAAAAAACAAACACCCAAATTAGATCTTCTGGGGTAAAAAGTGTTGTCTTTAGCCTTTAGGATTATATAAGATTTCAAATTTTCTCCTGTTTTAAAGTTAATAGCATAATCTTTTTTTCTTCCCTGGGGACATTCCTACACACCCACGTCTGTTTTGTCAGTTCTTCTTAGCCCTTACTACGAGCCTGAAATGTCCCCATTCAACCCAGCTGGTATAATTCTTATTAAACCAGAATTAGAAACTTTTTCAAACTGTAGAGGATTTGTCTGGCTAAAGGGGGTGGCTCAGTGTTCAAAGTTCAATAGTAACAACTTCTGAGTCGCATATCTGAGGGGCCAATATTGAGGCTGAAAGTACATACTAAGGAATTGACAGTGGGACAGAGTGCACTTTCTGAAACTGTGACGGGAAAGAGCTGATAATATATTGAAAGGCAAGGACGAAATTCAGGGTGTTTTGAGAGCTGGAGAAGTAGATGAATAAAAACCTCATGAACTTTGTAAGGGGCAAGGCAATGTCCTGCACGTGGGATGGAATGATTCCATACACCGGTACAGTCTGGGAGCCAGCTCTACCCCTTGGAGAAATTGTAAAGCTGGGAGTTTGGCAGTAGAGGACAAAGGGTTTTGGAGGATAGCAACTCGAACCCAAGTCAGAAGTGTGCCCTGGGCCTGATGGTGAGGTGGGCTGCATTAGCCAGCAGGTTGAGGGAAGTGGTCATTCCTCTGGCACATTTGTGAGACGACAGGGGGGTTACTGCATCCAGTCACGGGCTACCCAGTATAAGACAGATGTTGACAAAGTGGATTGAGTTCAGAGGAGAGTCACCATGGTGGCTGGAGCATGTGACACAGGAGTCTAAGAGAGCTGAATTTGTTAATCTTTAAGAAGGAAAGGCTAAGGGAGATCTAGATGCCATGCACAACTACCTGATGGGTGGTCACAGGGACTTTTGACAGATGCACATCACAAAAAGCCAACGTGTGGCAGACACAAGGTGCAGCATGGCAAATTCCACCTGGATTTAAATAAAAATTCCTCACTGACAATGGTTAATCACTGGAAGCGGATGCCCAGAGAGCTTATTGAATCCCCTCCCAGGAGACATAAAACTCAGCTGGTCAATGAGCAAGTAATCTGCTATAACTGAATTTGTGCCCACTATGAGAAGGGTTTGGACTAGGTGACTCTCAAAGATCTCTTACAGCCAACAGTATCCTGTATGTCTATGAATGTTGATATGTGGATCAAGGTAAAGTAACTTCTGTTCCTAGGTTTGTTTGTTTGTTTGTTTTTCTTTTTTTTTTCTCTGAGCGAGTTTGTCTAATGTTAGTTCTTGAAATTGTCCATTATATTCTAGTTCTATGTAATTTTGGAGTGTACATCAGAATGCACTGCAGTTACTTTTGCCTCTTACAAATGCTACGTGACTGCAAGATTTTGAATGGAATTAAATTTTCTTAAGATTGTCTTTTGTATGAGTAACATTCAAGGGCAAAAGGCAAACATATAGGCTCAATGTGAGCTTTGATAATAACAGAATTAAACCCCTAGATATCAGCAGGGTCAATTAACACTAGAGTCTCAAAAGCCAGATTCAGTTCTCACTCTAAGGAAAACTTGCTGTAAACTAACACACAATATTCCATCTATTCCAGGGCATCTATGTGTCTTTCAAGGGAAAAGATGAGATTTCACTTAGTGATTACATTAGATGAAAATATAATTTAACTGTAATTTTTATATTTTCAGTGAACTGTGTTTCAGAGAGAAATTTCTTGGGAGAGTTCAGGGGAGAACTCCCTCACAAAACAGCACAACATACCAGCATAAAAAGGTTTTTTTGCTTCATGATACTAGACATCTTAATTTTGGCATGCTTCATTTTCAGTTTCTATACTTAAGTCAATTTGATAATGTTGTGTTAATTCAAATATTTTTTTCCTTAAGAATACGTATAAATTATCAAATGAATATAATTATTATATCATCCCAAGTAATCTAGATTTTAAGAATATTCAGTTAAAATGTCATTGCTATTAAGACACTTTATAGCTCATGTTTGTACTTTTATGGGTTTTGTGCAGTAAACCAATGAAACATAAGGAGTGGATAGGCAACCCCTGCTTTGTGGATGTTACAAGGAACACAGAATACAACTAACGTGTCTGGTGCCACATCTGGCTTGTTGACATGTAACAAATTGTTTCTGTGGGTGCCATTTAGCTATCAGTCTCTCTGAAGCCAAATGAGGACAGTTGTGCCATGATTCTCATTATCTCTTACTGTCTAACTACTTGCTTATTTTTTTTTTCTTTTTTGCTTTCTGTTAACTTAGATGTTCTACAGCCTGGGATGATCCCACAGGCAGAAGTAGCAGTGACAAGATTACATGGTGACAATCTAGCAGTCCCTACGGTTTATATATATGAAATACAAATAAAACAGGCTTTTGTATCATATCTGTAGCTGTGTTTCCTTAACAGTAGCAGTGCTCCTTTGTTTCTTTTCTTACACTCTGCCTGACTCCAATACCTCTGTTGTTATCAGGCTTCAGCACCCTAACTCTGATAACCATTTATGACCAAAGAGCTTTTTCTATTTCCTCTTCTTTCACTCATCCTGATCTGCTGTATTTATCACAGATAGCATACCCTGTATGGCACACTCTTATTCCCACATGTCTGGGCTGAAGACTGACATCCACCTAAAATGGTAGTTGCTTTGGTAGTTCATTTATCTAAAATAAACAGTTTTGCATAAGCAGTGTACTACTTTTGCATTTTACTGGGCAACAAATTGATGCTCTTAGCCTTTTTCAAAGTCAGTTGCATTTATTGCATCCCACGTGCCCCTAAATTTTACAGACCCTTCTTTCGTTGTCTTGCATGCTAAGCTATTTGGTCTACAAGTATGCCAGCTGTTTTAGTATATATCTTCTCAGTTCAATAGTACACTAAAATCCTTTTCCCCACACCAGCTCTTCTTGAGGCACAGCTTCCATAATAGCTATCTGTCATTTTTTCTGTGAAATCACTTATAAACACATCATATAGAACCAATGAATTCTGGAAGTTAGGTAGAAAGACAGAGTGTTCATGAGTGCAAAGTTGTTTTTTTTTTCTTCCCATAATTGCACAGACTGATATTCAAGGTGCCTAACCACAGAATGTCATTTTGCCTCTTGGAAAATCCCATCCAGTTTATGTAGTCTCATCAGTGTGACTCTTTCTCCACATGAGGGATCCCAAAACTGCTTGCTTGACCCTAAGTTTCATTTCAGTGACTTGGATCAGGGTGGACAGGCATCTGTATGCAGCTAGAAGGATCAGGAGGCAGTTGAGGGGGCACAATATTGATGAAATAGAAGAGATGGGAAGATTTAATGGAAATGGCTCAAGTTGGAGTTTATGAGTGTAAGCATGTATTTCTGGGAAAGACAGCAGAGGACATTTTCCATTTTGAAATGTAGATTCAGATCTCTAATCTTTGTGGAGATACTGCAGGGGGTCCTGAACATGTGTCATTTGTTCTCACACTGATTTCTGAAGCTGTCAGAGTTTAACACCCTTATACTTAGCTTTGTTTTAAAAACTGCTAGACTGTTTACTGCAGTTTGCAGTATCAAAGCTAGAGGAGTATCTCTAATTTTGTTCTTGTCCTGTGCAAAATATTTTGATAAAAATCATTCTTCCCTGCAACAGTAAATGTATTTTCAGTGCTTCCATGAGGCTGTTTTCTTTGTACAGCAGAATTAGTCTAATCTTCTCATACCTAGGTGCAAAGGCATAATATAAATATATTTAGAACGTTTGATTGGTTACTTACTATTTACAGTGTCATAAAAAATTAATGCTGTCACTGGAGCATGAAAATTCCAAATTAACAGAAACTAAAGCTGCCACTGAGCTAGCGTTAGCATTGCTGAGAGAAACTGAGGCAATTCCATAAACCACAGTGTAGCATGCTATAACTAATTCTGATTTAAACCTGCTTTTTCATACATGATAACTCAACATATTAATCCGTTTGTCTTCCCCGATTCCGGCTACAGACTATATGATTGTAGCACTACTTTTTGTATTAAAGGAGCTTTAGAACAGAATTAATGTGTGTTAAACCTAATCTGTATTAATGTCACCATCCTATAAAATATACAGACAGTACCTAGAGAAATGCTACCTTTGTGCAACTTGTTTCCTTTCTGCCAGCTCAGCAGATGATACTATCAAAAAAAGAGGAAAAGATAAACTACCTCAGTCTTGATTTATAGGAACTCTTCTCTTTTAAATCCATCCACTTGGGTTTTTTTTTTTGCTCCTCACTCATCTCTTCAGATTACCCTACTAAAAAAAAAAAAACAAAAACAAAAACAAAATGAACAAAAAAAAAATCCCCCAACAACTGTGTTGCGAGTGCACTGGATTTTCCTAAAACCAGTTTACCGTGATGAGGTTATCCGTGAGAAAGGCCCTGGTTCTTAGTGAGTGAAGGCACTAATGAAAATTAGCATTCTAAAAGTATTTTCTGCAGCTGTCTTCATAAAAGAAACTGATTAGTGGTTTGGACCATACTAACTCTGTAAATTATCAAACAAAATACGACAGAAGCATCCATTTATGTACATGAAAATTACAATTTGAACATCACACTTAGAGCACATTAATCAACTTCATTCTTTGTTTTTATGCCTAATGAGGCTTTTCAGAACGGTAAACAGATTTCTAAATAAAGTTGCCTTGGCAAAAATGGATTAAATACATCCCCATTTGGAATTCATTTATTTATTTTTATTCCTTACTATTTGTCTATTTATTTCTTTATTTAAATGGATGTAATTTGGTAAGATGTGAATGAACACTTGACCAAAATTCTGCATTATATACATCAGCACCAACAGAGGCAGAAATAAATGCAGTCTATTCTTGTTCTCTCCCTTTTGTCTTTATTGATTTAATCTCTTTCACAGCAATACTACCTTGTAATTGTCTAAGCGTGAGATTTTTGCAGGCTTTCTAATAGCCATATCTCAGCAGCTTTTGTCTGTGCCTTCTTCCTGTTAAACCTTTGATTGTCAAAAAGACATCCTCCATCTGCTTTCCTCTGTGGGCTTGGGGGGGAAGCTGCTGTTTTTCTCTGAAGGATCTACATTTAAGTATTGCTGATGCTCTGTACTCAGACCCTGAAACATAGTTGTTTTAGCTGTTAAAAAAAAGAAACAAACCAACAAAACACCACTGAAACACAACCAAACAGCACAGACTTTTGAACTTTGTCTGTTTTTCTAGGCATCTGTACTGGTTGTTCTGATTGTTAGACATTAAAATAGGATCTTCTTGCAGGTTTCCAAAATTAATGTGCTAATTCAACTCCTCAAAAAAAAATTATTTTTTTTTTTCAATAAAATGATATGCTAGAAATGACATCAGTTACTATGATTTCAGCCTCAGCAACGTGGAACTGTGCTGCTTCACTTGGTTACACTTGATGCTTTGGATTTACTCCATAAACATCAATGTATCAAGGCCATAGAAACTCTGTACAAACTGTTGGCTGCATATGTATGCTGCATCGAGCCACACAGATAAACTTGATGTAAATTGTTTTATTTGTCATCAGATGCCACAACACAGCCTGCTGTGTCCCTGTGCTCTGCTCCCGGTGAGGGCCTCAGTGAGCAGCATGGGGGTGGCACAAGTTCCTTCCTGCTACCATCTGGATGGGGCAGGAACGTTGATTTACACTACTGTCAGTGATACAAACCGTTACTTCATCCTTTTCTGCCTTATGGTGGTTTGGTGATGCTGGCTGATGCCTCTGGGGGTAAAACCAAGGATCTGACTCATGGAATAAGCAAAGTAGAAGTGGAGTTGACAGGTGCTCCTGTGGGCTGCTAGATGCTCACAAAGGATATTTTAACTCTGTATTCTGGTACTGATCATCTGTGCATATCACATGATCCTACTTGAAGGTTTTTACAGAACAAAGTGTGTTTACTCTGTTTACTCTAGAAAAAATCTTGCTATTTCAAGCCAAGGTTCATTTTCTCCTCAGTCAATAGCATTACATGAAAATGTGTGAATTAAAAGACCTCACAGGTCAGTGGAAATTGTATGTCATAAACAGAGGAGAGAATCACAGGTTCATGTTACTTTTTTCATCTGTGTTTTCTCAGGTATTTCACGTGAAAGTCTTGGTAGAGCTTCAGGTAGTTAAAAGACTTGGGAAACAAAAATGTTTCCAATATTACCTTAGTGTTTTTCTTGCCAGTGAGCAGCTGACATGAGAAAAGATAGATCCCAGGAGTGGGATGTACCGAAAGAACAAATGAGAAAGAGAATAAAACTGGAAATGTAAGATGCTCGTCTTCCAGAGTTTTGTACACCAAAAACCTCCATGTATTTGACTTTGAGCTGATTTCATTTAAAGAAAATATTTCTATCAGCTTGCATAGCAGCTTTTTTATTCAGCTATTTTATTTTATGTTTGTTCATTCTTTAGTGACCTTAAAATTTCTTTTTCTTACCAGGAAAAGTTGGGAAGCAGATAATCCAACTGAAGTCTGTCCCAAAGCATCTCAACAGGGTTTCCTTGGAGGTGTTTGAGGTATGCCAGCTTACACCACCCTCATTTTTACTGATAATGGGTAGGACATGAGTTAGATAATATCGAGTTAATGAGAGCCCGAACAAAGGTCTGGGAATTGAACTGTCTATTGATCACTGGACTAACATATGGAAGCCTGTTAATGCTTCTTCAGGAAGCAAGTGCCCTGAGCTGTTTCATATCTCTGTTACAGAATATGCTGATCTAATACAACACACTTAACTCTCCCCTGTTTTATTTACTATACTAATGTTAGCAAGGTTTTACAACATATTAAAATACGTCTTTGCAAAGGGTGATCAATATATTTGTTCAGCATGAGTGTGCATGAAGTTACCCTTGCAGTGGATTTCATTACACTCATTTGCTTTTGATATTTAAAGTAATTTAAACTCTTTCCTTAATATGAGTGCCTTTCAAACTTCTGACTACAGATGGCAGATGAACCCATGGGTCTGGCCTTACAACAGGGCCAGGGGTAGACACCTGGCACTGGGCCTTAAATGGTAATCTGCCCAGGAACTATTTACAGCATGCAACCCCTTTTACTAGAGGCCTTAATAGCAGGCAGTGTTAGTCATAAAAAGCCTGTCAGGGTACTCTGATTTGATACCAATTTGTTTTGATACTGGTTGGCAGCTGGAATCTCTTGGTTATCTCCTAGGTTAAGTAAAGGCTGCCTTCTAAAGGGAGAACATCCAGAGGAGACAGTGGAAATGCTGCTTGTCATTGCTCCTGGGTCCAGGTCTTCTGTGCTGATGAGAGGATCCAGACAGCTTCCAGATGAAGCACAGGAAGAAAAACATGTGAAAGCAAAGAGTGTTGAAGCTTAATTTCCTATCATAAATGACAGAAGCAATTGAAACACATCTATACTATAACATCATAGGGAAACAATGGAACAAATTTTTCATACAGGAGGTCTACTAATGAAAGTTCACAACAAGCATGTCTGTTACAATATGGTCTTTCTTTCCTTTCTTTTTCTTTAATCAGACATCATTTTATGAAGGACATTTCTCCCTGTTACTGGGTACCTTAAGCAATCCACTTCACAAGGTCCTGGCAGTAGTAAAGTTCAGTTGTCTTCCGTTTCAGAAGATCTCAGAGTTAAGAGTTGTTTTTCAGCTATCACAATTTAACAAATAGCTCTCATGGACAGAAATAGCTACACTGTTCATGCTTGTCTTGTGTTAGATATCTGATCACATAAAGAGTAAACTTAAAAATGTAAAATGCATTTAAAATACATCTCTTACCATTCTGCTCAAAATAAAAGGGGAAAAACCAAACAAACAAAAACAAAACAAAACAAAAACAAAAACAGAAACAAACAAAAAAAACCCTACTTTTCTGCTGCTTTAGGTCTTTGCTCTGGACTACTTGAAGAGCTGGTGAGCAGCTGTTTGGGTGCAAAAGAGAGGACAGAGCTATATGATCGGGAAAAGGGCTGGTTTGGAAGACAGGGATGTTCTTTCATTGACAGGGAGCTACTATATTGGCATAACTATAATGTGAAGCCTTAGATTTTTTTTTGAGAATAACTGCTCATGTTTCAAAAATATTCCTCCTTTACATTCTATGCCCATATTTTGTTCATGGTGAGCATAGAACCTCTGAGCAAATTTGATAGGCTTCCCAGATTTCAGTTATATCAATAAATTTATCCAGATATCTTGTGGTTTATGTAGTTGTCTGTACATGTTTGTGTGTAGGTAACAACATAGAGTGATCTGATGGTGATCTGATGGGCTGCCTCCCAAATGCTGTAGAAATATTTTTGCTATCTTCAAGATTAAATAAAAACAACAATAAAGAGATTTTTTTTTTTCCATTTATTGAACGATGATCAGAGAACAGAGTATAAACCTATCTGAAGCTGACATACATCATATTCTAAGAAATTTGGCACTTTAGAGATGATTTACTTGGTATGGTGCCACGAAATCTCCCCTCTACCTTGCATTTCAGTGTTATCTGCATTGGGGAATATTTTGCTGCTCATTTTTGTTTCTTATACCTCATTCATTGACCCCATCTCTGTAACTTTTTTTCACCTCCCACTTATTGGCATTCTAACTCACTTGATAAATGGACTGCCATTTCTACAAATGCAATAACTACAGTTTGTTTGGTAGCAGAAAGGTCTGATCACCCCAGCTGTGGTCCTCACATATTGTTACCAATCCTCTTGGGCACAGAAGACATTAAAGCAGGCTTACTAAAAGCATTTTTAACAGCTCTAGTGTTTCATATGAAATTCTGCATAGATGATTCCTGAATTAGAAATCTCAGTTTGCAGTGAGAGACTTTAAAAAGTCACTCTGTGTTTCATGTTCAATGTTTAGAGTAAACACAGAATGTTCATGTTTGAATAAAAATATACCTTTCATTAATGTTTTAAGAGATTTTTCTAACTAAACTTTACATTTTGTGAATGGTCAAAAACATTCCTTTAACTTTCTGATTTATGCCGGGGTCTTGTTTGTTTGTTTATTTGTTTGTTTTCTTTTTTTCCTGGGGATATTTTTTCCTAGAATTTAAGTAGATATCAAGTTTTATAGGTGTGACCTGGACACTTGTTACTACAGGAAAAAGCAGTTCAAAGCAGGTGTAAACTTTGCTTCATCAGCTAGATAGAATTCTCTTTATTGCTGTCTCACACCCATACAGCAGGACAGTATGGACAGAAAGTATTAACACAAATGACCCAATATATGTGGAAGATTAACTTGTTTTAAACCCCATAAGAATATATGAATATTTTCTCCAGCTTTTGTGAAGTTCTTCTTACCCACCAAATCCTGACTGTATTGTTAGGATCTGCTCTTTGCAAAAATAACCAACAGAATTCTCTTTCTTAAAGGCTATTTTGAAAGTTTTATTTGCAAGTTAAAGTCAATAGATATGTGTTTCTGAACATCTTCTGTATAAAAACGTACCACCTTTAACTGACATCCTTATTATCAAACAGTGAGAGTTTCACAGAAATCCTTTCATATTTTAGCTGTGGAGCTTGGAATATAAATTAAAACCATCACTTTTTAGTGACTAATGTTATGAATTTTTTGTCAACTCCTCTGGAACAGGTCATTATAACATTTCTTCTAGTAGTCACAGTGGATGGTTGCATATGTACTTAAGGCTTGATAGACATGGTTTTCATTGGTAGGAAATGGAGCTACATGTAAAAAGTTACAACTTCTTAAAGAGGTGAATGCATGTGTTTGGCATTATGAGGTCTTTCTGTAAATCAAAGTTGGTACAAACAACTGAGTAGAGATAAAATTGTTAATACAAACTTGTTGTACTATATTTTTCCTGCAATAGTGTTGAATAAATAGCTGTCTAAAGTAGGTAGGAAACATTTCACTCTATTTGTATCTGGTGACTGTAGAGGAAACCTAGCCTAAAGCAGGTATAGCTTTTCAGGTGGCCAGGGTTAGATGCACTTATTCTCTGACAGATTGGACAGAGACACAGTTGGGAGATGCTGATTTCAAGTGTCCACACCTAAGCCAAACCATGCTCTTGGTTTTGCAATGGATTCTTTACAGCTGAGACCCAGCAAGGACTTGTAAATTTTCAGACTGAAGGTTAGGGATTTTTAGATTAAGGATTAGATTAAGGGTTATCATTTCTGTTCACAAGTAGGCTGGCTGAGTGAGATAATTAAGTATAGATTGTAGTCTTTTGTTGTTTTACTGCTTTATTAATTTTGGTTAATAGGCACTTGAATGCTTTGGTAAAACCATAGCCATATAAATCAATTAGTTGTCACAGCATATTGTAATGGAATTTTGTGAATTTGTGTGTGGTGTACAGACAGAAGGCATTGAGTGTCATGAATCTATCCTTGTGTTCCAGCACCATAGCTGCATGATGACAAATTGATGGAGAATGTGGGCAGCATGAAAGTGTGACAGATGAGTTTTGGAAAGCAACATAAATATTGTTTATTTCACTATTCAAACTAGGAAAAAAAATATATTAAACTTTTTCAGTCATCTTTTCATCTGAAAAATATTAAATTATTACTATTTGAAGCATTAATTCATGGTGATATCTAGTTAATGTGTTTAATACAAGTATGAGATAAAAGAAAAACCACTTCCTTAGCTTTTTGTCTTTCAAAATATATGAGACTATGCTTAAAGGAAAGGGGTATGTGCTTTTGGTTTTGGTTTTGCTTTAGCTTTTTTTTAGCAAAAAGGGGCTACAGATGACAGCAGCTCAGACATATCATTCATAAACAGCACATTCTCATTTCTACCTTTTGATTATTTTCTTTAGGTAGACAGGCTACAGAAAAGCAGGCAAGCAGTTGTCTGAAAACTAATAACAAACAGCTCTGTTAATTAGTCAACAAGGGGTGGGCAATTTCTATACAAATCAAATTTTGATTATAACATATCCCTATGTAACTTCAGATGTATTTCTGATTCAAAGATCTGTTCCTGAAGGAGGAATTTTTTAGTAAGTTCATGCCAATCATATTGTTTGTTCAAAAAACTTCCTCACCTTTGTTAAAATGCTTTTATACCAAGAAAAAAATTATTAAGATAATGATAGTTCCCCTAAATAAATTTTGCCTTCTATTGAATCTTTTTGGAAGCACAAATTAAGGAAGTATCAATGTGAAGAATGGATATTTGATCTGAGAAAAAAGAATACTTACAGAAAAACTAACATTTAGAGAGGCAACTGCATTTCTACAAAGAGATATATTTTTCAATATTTTGCAAAAGGGACTGGGAGTGGGGAAAATGGTTGAGTGTCACCATGAGGTGTTTTTGTCTTGCCTTTGAAAAAGGGTGCTACATTTAAAACTACCTATGGGGAGGCTGGGAAGAAGGTCACCTTCTGATTTGCCAATCTAAGAAGCATATTTTGAATTGAAAAGGAATGTGTCATCTTACTAAAAGAGATTAGCATTAAGCCCACAGCGTAAACAGCTTGGGTGGAAAAAAGGAAGCTGATTAGCAATTCAAGCTTTATCTTTACTGAAAAGCAACTGATGCCCAGAGAGTTCTGGCATTCTTCACCTTTTGTTGACCATCTGCATCTATGAGCTCCCCAACAGAGATGCAGCTCACTTGGGGACAGAAGAGCAGAAGGGCATAGCCTCCTCTACAAGAGAAAGAAACCAAAAGCCACGCTAAACACCGTCAATTAAAATTCATTAGTCCTGTAGGAGCTGCCCATTACAGTGTTGAGTGTGCACAGATGCCACTATTACAAGCATGACACCAGTAATTAGGCACCAAAAGTAGGAGGACTTCACAGCCTATTTAGCAAAGATATGATCTCTCTTATGTTCTTGCATAAACTTTGCCATAACTTTAATTGCAGAAGATTTCACTTACATTGGTCAAAAGAAATATTACCTCTCTTCTTGCAACTGCTAGGACTGTTGCTTTCTAATTATGTTTAAGACGTGTAACAAAATAGATGAGATCACCTCACAGAAAGAGGTGCATTAGTTATGATAGATGTCTATACTTAGTCAAGAAAAATTAAAGCCCAATTTATTCTTATACATTTTCATCTTGGCTGTCACTACTGACTGATGACTTGTCTTCTGAATGCATCTGTAATGCTTTAAAATAAATTAAAAAAAGAGATAGATATCTGTATGCAAATTGGTGACATATGCTTTTAAGTTCCCTTTAAAGCTTCGTTCTCCAAGATCCTCAGAAGTGTGGAAAGTGATTGTTTTTATTTTAGTTTTTCTAATTTTCTTCACAAAAGGAATGAGGATACCATAAAGTTCATTTGACAAAGAGCGAGTAACAAACTTATTCTATTGACTACTTAAAAATTATTATCTGTAAGTCAGTTATTCTTTTTACTTCTTGAATAGAGTTTATGTCACAAGCCCATTGCCCAGAGGTGGCATAGGAAGGGGAAGAAGTATGTCAGACAAATTTGGAGAAAGTCACAGCTTAATCTATCTTCTCTTCCCCTTTCCCCTCTCCCTTGGTTTGAGAGCAAGGCATAGTATTTTGTTCCTCACAATTCAGTTTCTGTGTCTTATTTCGTTTATTGAAGCCTTATGAACTCATCTCTGGAAAAAAACCTTCCACTTTAATTCCAGAGGGTATGAGAAATGTTGAACAATGGGGTGAATGCAGACCCCAGATGCACACGTTCTTTTGTTGTTCCACAGGAAACAAGGTGGAAAAAATCCACAAGCTGGACATGCAAGTTCAACTCTCTGCCTATACCTTCTGTCTCCCAGGAGCTGGACAATAAAAGATAAATAGGTCATTTCACAGCACTGTTATTGTGATACAGAGAAAGTAAAATAATCTCTCTTAAAGCAGGAAACATGACAATAGCCAACTTTTTTCCCCTAAACTGTCTAATACTATGAGATTAGCTTCGGAGGTTTGTACTGTGGATTTATGGAGAAATAGAATTAATGTGCCATTCATAAAATTTCTAGTGTATGGTCATTAGAATAACCACCTCAATGCCAAGTGTTACCCTATTCAACATGGGAAATATGGTCACAATAAAAAACAAAAACAAAAAAACAAAAACAAAAACAAACAAAAAAAACCCAAAAAAAAACCCAAACAAACAAAAAAAAACAACACACACACTATCAATGGAAAACACAGAAGATAGCAATAACATGGCAAACAGCAGCTATATGCAGAACAGAAATAAACTGTAGTACATAGTAGGAGTCAAATAATACTTCAGGATTGTTTTAATACAAACACTTCCTTAAATCAGGAAATAACTGTGTGAATAGGAGTCTTTCAAGTACTTTTGTAACTTCATATTTAGAAAAGTAACTGACATTTTTGCTGTTATGGGCTGATGCAATGGCAGCAGCAGCCAATGTATGTTATGCCTCTGCTAGAGCTCCTACTCTTATCTCAATGGTGGCAGCAGGAAGAGCAAAAGTTTAGGGGGAGGGAATACCATATAAAGACACCAAATCTTTAAGTATTACTTGCAACCACTGTTTTTGTGACACAAAAGCGTAATCACTTCCTGGCAACATATATGCATATGTGTATCTTTGGTTACTTTTGATATATATTTTGATGTATGTCTGATAACAAAGCCTTCTCTGCTGATATCGTTACTCCTGCAAGTTAGTTACATTGAAAAAGGAAATCTAGCTGAGCCTCCCATAAAAGTTCAGAAACATTTTTGTTCAAAATTGCACCGTGATGGGAATGCAAATGTTCAAAGCCAAAACCAGCTAAATATACAAGCAGACAAAAGAGGTCACATTTGTCAATAATGAAAAAAAAATACCAACTTAAAACAAACTATATTATTCGAGTAAAAATACATTTTTTATATACTTCATGAAAAGAACTTGAAAAAAATATATAAATCACAAGATTATAGTTTTCTTCTGACACCAAAAATGTGTCAAAACTGTGATCTCACTCTATTATTGTAAATATACGTTAAAAGTAAACTTTAAAATGGGTAATCTTGAGCCAATTGTACAATTATGATTCCTGTTTATATCCAAGTAACTCTTATGTTGTCTTCAGGATAAATATGACTCAGTGTTTTACATTTAATTAACCATTTTTAAAAATAAATATCTGTCTTTGAAGCTGTCATGTACGACCTGTATATAACATCCAAATCAATAGTTAGCTCTGCACTCATGTTTTCCGAGTTGACCAGGTGAAGGAACTAATGTGGGCATAGTGGGACTTCCAAGTTTGTCCAGCCGGTTTCCCACCTCACTGATGTTAGGCTGCAAGGGGAGCTGGAGTACATCTTAGCTCTGCAACATCCAGATGAACAGATAGGGAAAATTCAGATGGTTAAGGAAGAGATGACATCTGAAAAGGGCTTTTACATGACCAAAAAAAATAAATTTGGTTTATTTTTATCACATGGGAGTCTGAAGTATTGTGGTGTACCCTTTTTTTTTTTTTTTTAATAGAAAGTATTATGATGTCTGCATCCAGTAGTACAGCAAGACACAATGCCTATCAGCTTTTTAATGACCACAGTACCATGTGAACAGTAATACTACACAGGAAAAACTGGAAATATAGGAAAAATCTAAACTAGTTAATATTGGGATGTATGAGTCAGCTCCCAACAGAGTAACTAAGATACTCATTAATGTCTATGTTTTGAGCTGAGTTTTATTCAGGTGGAATCTCAAACAGTATTTACGTGTATATGGACATTATGTAGAAAAGGTTTTATCAGGGTTTCTAGAGGAACTCATCAGCTGACTGCCCAATATGGCAATGACTCCTCCAGACTCATTATCAGAGACTGCAGTCTGCCTACAGAAAACACATCCTCCAAATGCTATCCCTGTAGAAAAATATTCATTTCTGATACCATGCATACAAGAATAGAGGAATGCTCTTGACTTACAGCACAGAACACTAGAGAGATCACTTAATCAGATTACCACTTCATCCAGCCAGAGATTGTTATTTACTTTCTACTGTGAAAATAGTTTTAAAAAAAAAAAGTTTCAAAGCTTAATAATTTCTTAGTTTCCTGAAGAAAACAAAACCACAAGAATATGCAAAACTGGAACTTTGTTGTTCCTGTGGCACAATAATGCATTAGACTCCTGTCTCACTTTTTAACCCAGTAGGTCAGCAATGGTTTTATTAGGCATATGCACGCTGAAATGAGGTAAAAGCAGTGGGATTTTTATGTCATTGCCATAGCAAGAATAAACAATCTTTTCCACTACCATCACAGCTGAAAATCTATCACTAGTTGCACTGCTATTCTATGCAGTCAGCAGGCTAAGCAGTATCTGGACAATGCGGTAGAGATTACCAAGGGTTCTTATCTTTCTTTACCAAAAGATATGACCTAAATGAATAGTGAGGTAGAAAACCATAAAGTCCAAAACCAATCTAGCCTATACAAACTGCTTTCTTATCCTTAACAGGATTTTGACACCCTGTGTGTGGTGAGGATCAAGAAGCTCTGATAAATACTAAAGCCAGTGTATTCTTATACACCCTTGTTTGGACAGAGCAATAATTAATAACTGTAAATAATGCTAATGGAGAAAAAATAATCAATATATACTTTAGAGGTGTACCTGCTTGTGTTACCACAGAGAGGCTCAAACTTCAGAAAATCAGCATTCAGGACAGGTGACTTCCTATCTATACTTTTCCATTTGTAGGCAAAATCAATGTTCAATCAGAGCAGACATACTAACAGCATACTATAATCTTTGCCAACATCTTGAATTCTGAAAAATGGCATTTTTGACTGGCACACAACAACATAATTCTTAATAATAAACAGTGCACTTCTTCAAGCAGTAGAAAGTATTTTAGATTTTAGCACTGGTATTACTTCCTATTTCACCTGCTTTGACCTCCATCGACCTGACATATCATCGTCAAGACTTTATGACATTGTGGGAATAGTTTGTGTAATGCTATCATGATTCCAACCACTTTTTTCCCTATCCATATGAACCACAGGTTATCCAGTCTATTTGACTATTTGAGTTTCATTGTCTTCAGGGATCAGGCATGTCTTATGATCTTAAAAAATCTTTCACTAATGTGGTAACATGATAGATCTCTTTGCCAGAAATATCCACTGCTGCACATTCAGCCTCTCTTGATACAACTGGAAATTTTACAGATAACTTTACAGAAAAGCGGTATTTTGATACTAAAAATGCCACATGAAGGAGATTCAGTTAGTTCCACACAAAAATTGTTCTGAAGAATATTTATGTACTTACATAGTTTCAGATGTAGGAAGTGGTATAATCTTTTTGCAGCTGGCTTGTGTGTTAGTAGGATGTTTAGGAAAATGTTATTATTTTTTTTCTTTTTTGCCTAATGAATGCAACAGTCTTTGTAGTATGGTTTCAGAGTGGGAAAGACTAAAAAAGTCTTCCTTGTCTTACTTCATCCAAACACTGAAGGTGAAGAAAAAAGTGTAACTGTGTGAATGCCTAAAAGATATATTTCCATCCCTAATCCAAGTTAAAGCACTATGTCTTTACTATTTTATGCATATAGTGATACTTGAGATGACAGGGAAAAAAAGGGCGATAATGAGGAAGATGAGAATCATAGAACCATAGAATCAGAATCCTTTATGTTGGAAGGGACCTTTAAGATCATCAAGTCCAAGAAGATTTTACTTCTTTTTTAAGTACTACTACAAACACCAGCAATCTTCTTAACCTTCATGAAAATAAGCACATACTCTTAAAGAAGTGTATGTTTGCAGAGTCAAATAAATTTCTCTGCGTATTCAAACCCATATTTATTAAAAGAACTTTTTTACAAAATGTTGCATAATTTACTATAAAAGGGGAGAAGTATGGCCTCAACCTATTCTCCTCCTTACTCTCTCAGAGTAGAGTGCTCTCCACAAAGTACACTGAATACTTTTATTTAGCTAAATAATCTTGTTACAGACAAACGTTTGATTTATTATGTATTCCAAAACTTTAGAAATCCTAGCCTTACCCTTACTTTGCTGTCCTTTGAAAACGACATCCCATACACCAACAGAAAAAATCTGTAGACTTAAGTGAGCCTTTTGTGAACCCCATACACAAAAGCTCTAATCCAAAACCTTAAAACAAAGATATACTGAAAGAAAATGCAGATCTCAAGGACCAAAGTTCCTCTTAATGGATTTTATTTTCTGTTTTTAAAATTGATATGGCATGACTTTTCTGTGGATCTTTAAATCCTAACTTACATGAATGTTTTTTTTCTTGCCTGCTCATTTTTAATACATCTTTTTTAATTTTTCTGTCCTATTAAAAAAAAATAATAATTTTGGTTAATTAGTGGCATGAGAGATGCTTTATGATTGCATTCCATACATGCTGCATATTTCAATTCCAGGCTTGCAGCTTTGTATATCCAGGCATGGATATACTGTGAAAGACTGAAAAAAAGGAGAGAAGCACATGAAGAATACCAATGAAGCATAAAACAATCCAAAAGCATTTAAAATCCTCACTTTTATTTTAAAAAGAACATTTCTGAATTACCCTGATTTTCTATATAATCATCTTCCTTTGGGCTAGGATTTTTTTTTTTTAATTGTATTGTCATTGTTAAAAGAATTTTGTTTACTATGTTCTCTAATACATTCAAGATGCCCTTGTCTAATGCAAAATATTATGTTCCTTAATAGGTTTTTGTTATGGTTGCTGTTAAGGGAAAAAAAAACCTTGATAGAATTAGACAACAAACTGGGTAGATAATGTACCATGTAGGTGACTTACCACATACAACATGTAATTTAAATTTTGAACTTACAATCTGATGTAAATGAGAAACAATATACAAAACATAATTTTTTTCTTTAGTCGTTTATTTGTCTGTTGTTCACTCAAATGGATGAAAAATCAGTAAGTAAATGTGTCATATTACTCTTTTCCTGGGATAGAGGGCCATGTTGATAATTGGTTAGTTCATTTCTAAGGGATACTGCAGCAGATTTTCTGGATTTTTTTCCCTTTATTTTATTGGTTCAGCAATTCTTTGCAAAGTTCAATGAGGTTCATTAGCTTATCTGAAGAAAATGGATCTGGCACTTTCAAGACAGCTTCTTTCTGTGACTTTTCTAATTAAATCTTTTCCATCAGACAAAAAACTGCCCTTTTTATTTGACAAACATTTGTTCTAATCTGGCCTTTGCTGGTTTTTTTTGTACTTGTACTTCTCTCTCTCTCCCCCTCTTTCCACCAACAGCAGCAGCAGCTGTTACTCACAGGATCACAGTGTCTGACATTTACTCTAAATGTGCTTGCTTATTAAAATATTTCACTGTTAGACGAGTTTATCAGCTGAAAAATACAATAAAAGAGGTCCAGTATATTGAGTGAGCACATTGTACATTTCTAATAAAGTGCATTTCTAGTATTTCAGTGCACAACTATTAATGTATGTATTTGTAGATATACAATTAAATTAACCTTCCCTGAAAGGTTGTTTTGAAAGCTATATAATCAAGCATCAGTCAGGTGGGAAAACCTAATACACAACAAAGGAGTGGCTGAAGCTTTATAAAGACAGAATATTTGTCTACCCTTTTATCAGCCTACTCAAAAAAAATTCTCATCTTGAAGAGCTCTGCCTCAGAATGGATTATCCTATGGGGAGGCAGAAGAAGGTTCAAGAAAAGTTTAATCAGATCACTTTTTCACAATGCTCAGAAAAACTTGATAAAAGCTTTCTGTGGACAGTCAGATCACTAATTAATTCTTCAGGTATATACTTCTCTCCTATGTGAAATAATGTGATATGAGGTTAAGTGCTCACTGAGGAACCAAGGGTTTGGGTTTTCAGTTTTCACATTGGACTATGGGAAGATATGCTCAGACTGTGACAAGCATCACTGTACAAGGTTTATGTTGCTATTCTTTAACACTCTCCAGTGTCATTAGCTTGCCAGCCAAGTAGTCTGTAAGTAATAGGTTGCAATAGCAGCTAAAATTGACAAGTGCTTAGCCCAGAGCATGGATTGAATGCAATTCATAGGGTTCCTGAGTTCATTTCCAATACCTGTTTCATCAAGGCAGACTGATAGATGGCTGCCAGCATCTTCTCACTTTATCTGCAAATCCCTGTGTCTTTTTGTGCCATCATTGTGCAGCTGCTGTTATTTTTCTCTCCTTCACTCTTCTTCCCTTTTCTTTCAAGTCTTTTTTATCCCCTGTTTTTTCCTTTTTTTTTTTTCCTTTTTCTGTATTCTTTCCTTTACATTTGCTACTCCCTATTTCCATAACTCCAAATGGAGCTTACTCTATAGGCACATCATTCATTTAGATTAGAGGCCCTTGCAGCTAAACACAAGACCTTCAGATGTTATTGAAGTGTATTTTTCCATGTGGCCCTGTTTAAAGTGATGTTTCTTTAGGGACTGCAGAATGAAATATGAAGTTATCTGGGAGAGTAAATCTGAGATGTTGGACAGATGGTGAAACGTCAGTGCATCCACAGAAATGCATTTCATTTTTATATAGAGGATGCTTTCAATCAGTTTCAGTCTGAGAAAACAGTTGCTCCTGTTGCATCACTGGCATTTCATGTTTTTTTTCTTGGGTTTTTGCTTTTTTGTTGTTGTTGTTGTTGTTTGTTTGTTTGTTTGTTTGTTTTTTCTTTTATGAGTAGTTAAGTCAATAAAATGATAATAAATTTTAAATATATTTATGAATTATTTGAATGTGCTGGGGGAAAGAAGCAATTCAGGATCTTGAAACTGACAGGAAAAACAGCAATAAAAATATGGAAAAGAAGGAAATATTGTCTAATGAGGTCACAAAAAAACTGTGTTTGGTAAGAAATATACCCATTTACTGTGGATTATGCAAATTCTTTTCTTGCATCAGATGTATTTCAGAAATATAAACTCATGCAAAGTTTGCTATTTAAACTGTGCAGGATAACACTCATTCCTATGGACCTCATGGGTGTGCTACCAATTTTAATAATGCTTTTGACATATATCCTCCTATAATGGAGGTACTATTTTTTGAAAATTTGAGAATCTTTTTAAAGAATGGCTACAAATAATATTCAAGTATAACATGTGGATTTCCATTCTGTCTAGCCACAATAATTTCTGCTGTGTGGCCAGCTAGGGTTTTGTGATGATTAGTAAAGGAACTACTTAACATTCATGGTTAAATATTTCTTCAATTCAGAAGAAAATATTTATTGTTTTTTAATAAAACTATAGACAGTTTTCTCTTTGCTGCTGCTTAGTCTTTCTAAACCATGTTTGAAAAAAGCTGATAGAGCACAGTAATTTGCTCTTTTTTTTTTTTTTTTTTCCCAGTTGTTGTTGTTGGCTGGTTTGGTTGGTTGGTTTTTGAGTTTGTAATTGTTGTTGTGGGGGTTTTGGGTTTGTTTCTTCTTTGTTTTTTTTTTTTTTTCAATGAAAAGGATCGAGGTATGCCACCAAGTTTCCCTGTTTTTTCCCCCAACTACAGTATCTAATACCTTCAGTTTATTTTATTGCAATTCAGAGTGATCTACCAGATTTCTCTGCTCTCCTGGACATGTCAGTACTTACAGGATTGTTTTAACAGTCATGTCAATAAATAAAGGGTTGTAACAAGGAGAAAAAAAATCAACAGAAATAGTAATGCAAAAGGCACAAACAGCCAGAGTGACAGATTCTAGGGGTGGCCACTATTGCTGGACTGGTAGATGCTAGCAGTAGTGGGGAAAATTTGTTGTTAAAAATATTTTTACTAACACTGTAAGCCATATCAACATTGAAGATTTCTTAAAATAGAAATATATTTTAGGGCTTGTT
>NW_008581279.1:0-304 GCF_000691845.1 Merops nubicus
TGGCTCTCGGCTCTCGTGGTGCAAACCACGCTCTCCACTTTGCTCCAACAAAGCGTAAGCAAGCGAACGGGCGGCGCGGGCTGGGCGGCGCGCTTGGGGCACGCTTAGGATCTGTAGTCCTTCTTGCTGTAGGGTTTGTTGCCCAGGATGCTATCGATCTCGTGGACGATGGAAGACGACAGTTTTGGAAGGACCTGTGGGGGACAGGGAGCGCCGGTGGGTGCCAGGTTTGCACGGCAGCCGTGCCATGCTCGCCGCCTCCGCCCCGCCACCTCGATGCCGCTATGAGCGGCAGGTCCCCCGC
>NW_008581279.1:314-1947 GCF_000691845.1 Merops nubicus
TGCGTCGGGCTCATCTCCTGCCTTCCCAGCCCAGAAAAGCCTCATCGTCACCACGCAGTCTCAGATTGGGCAAAACCCATTGTTCTTGTTTTGAATCAGGATTGCAGCAACTGTTCCCTACATCAAGCATTGGTGAAGGGTCTAGAGCACAGCTCTGGTGAGGAGCAACTGAGGGACCTGCAGGTGGGGAGCCTGGGGCAAAAGAGGCTCAAGGGCAGACCTGCTGGCTCTCCACAGCTCCCTGACAAGAGGCTGGAGCCAGGTGGGGGTTGGGGTCTTCTCCCAAGGACAAAGTGATAGGACAAAGGGAAGCAGCCTCCTGTTGTACCAGGGGAAGTTTATGTTGGGCGTGAGGAAAAATGTTTTCCCCAAATGGACTGTCCAGGCCTGGCCAAGGCTGCCCAGGGCAGTGGTGGAATCCCCATCCCTTGGAGGGATTTAAAAGCTGTGTAGATGTGAGGGACATTGGTTAGTGGTGATCTGGCAGTGCTGGGTTAACGTTTGGATTCAGTGATCTTAAAGCTCTTTTCTAACCTGAATGATTCTATGATAGCCCCACGAGCAGGGGCTGCTCGCTTTCACACGGGGCAGCCTCCCCTGGCACGTGCTGCCGGCACAGCGACGGGCACTGACCTGTATTGCTCCGATATTCTCCATCAGCTGGTCGGCGTTGGAGGCACCCAGCAAGACGGAGCTGACGCCCTCGTTGCGCAGGCACCAGGCTGGGGAAGGAGAGCAGAGCCTGAGCAGGACCCAGCCGCCCCCGCGTTCCCCCATCCCCTCTGCTGTCCCCCGTCTCCTTACCGATGGCGAGCTGGGGCAGGGTGCAGCCCAGGCGCTCGGCGATGGCTTGCAGCTCCTTCAGCTTTGCCTGCTGCCGCCGGCCCTCCTCACTCAGGATCTTGTCCTTCAGCCACTGGTATCCCTGGGGGCAGGAGCAGGCTTGGAGCGGGTGTTGTGGTGGGATCAGGGTGGACCAGGACTGTGTGCAGGGAGGGTACCCCCAAACTCCCCAGGTTGTGGCTCCTGGACCTCCTGCTCCCACAGGGACCTCGTGACTCCCCTGGCTCTGCTCCCCTGGTTCTGCCCATCCCGTCACCCCCCACCCCCCAGGCCAGGCTCACCTTCAGCGAGGCGCGGGAGTAGGGGGGGATCCCCCCGTCATACTTCCCTGAGACGATGCCACAGGCCAGCGGGGACCAGGTCATGGCTCCGACGCCTGGGGCAGAGCAGAGCAGGGGGTGACGCTGCTGTCCCACATGTCCTCTGGGGACCAGCACAGGGGCTGGCTGGCCCCAGGGACACATGCTGTGCCCCGATGAGATTGGGCAGGGTTACCCCTGCCACCGCACCTATCTTGTGGAAGAGCTCAGGGAGCTGCACCTCCACCTTCTCCCGCTGGAACATGTGGTACTCGGCCTGCTCGCAGATCGGCGGGATCAGGTTGAACTGCCGGGCCACCGAGTATGCTTCCTGTTGAAGAGCCGGGACCCTCAGTGCCCTGCTGCTCCCCTTGAACCCCCGCTGACCCACCCTGGCTCCCCTGGCCAAGCCCCGAGCAGCGTCCCGAAAAAATAATTAAAGCTCAAGCGCATCTGCAAGCGCTCGGCTCCTGCCAGCTGCTGTCTCATTA
>NW_008581279.1:2029-2248 GCF_000691845.1 Merops nubicus
TACATGGCCATCCCCTGGTTGATGACGTGGGTCATGGCTCGCACCGTCTCTGCCAGAGGGAAGGGGAGAGCGGCAGGCGGGGGTTAGCGGGGTGCTGCGCTGGCAGGAGGGGGCTCGCACCGCGCTGACGGCTGCCGAGCATCCCCCTCCCCAGTGCCGAGGTGGGTTGTGTCCAAAGGATGCTTTCAGAGGAGCAGGATGGGGACTAAGGGAGCAGCC
>NW_008581280.1:0-4468 GCF_000691845.1 Merops nubicus
TGGCAGATGGCCAGTAGCAGAGGCGGCCCCAGGACCCTTGGGTATAGCGCTGAGCATCGACTCAAACCCCAACCATCACCATCCCTACGGAAAAAAGAAGGAAAGAAATAAAAGAAAAAAAGAAAAAAAAAAAATAAAAGGGTCCGTGAATAGAGAAGGAGGGAGGGCGGTGGGATGTGGGTTGCGACCTCATATGAGGTTTACGTATGCGGAAAAGGAAAGGGAGGGTAAAACCCGGGTATCCGTCCGTGCCGGGACACCAAGCCGGCCGCAGGGAGAGAGGACGGCACCAGCACGCTTCGAAGTGGCGTCCAGCGAAACGTTAACCCCGGGGACAGATGGATGGAAAATCACGTCCCCTTCCACCACCCCTAGGAGGGACAGCCCCCTCTATTTCTGCAGGTGCATTTCCAGCCAGCGACTACATCCCTCTGTTCCCACGCTCGGTTCTTGCTTGTTTTGAAACCCAAAAGGTTCTACCCTGCCACCTCTCTCTGCTCGAGAGCGCACGCACACACACACACACACACACACACTCAAGAACCTCCCTCTCATAGGAACTACAACATCCTCTCCTAGGTGCAAAGCTCTCCTACAGCTACTAGGTCAGCCCTTATCCCATGCCACCTCCACGGCCTCTCTACTGCCAACCAAGACCGAAGAGCTGCTCTCTACCACGTGTCAATCCATATGCTCTCATTATTTCTATTTGTTCTGATTTACTGCGTTGGGGCCTCTGGAAAGGCTCAGTTTCTTAAACTCCGGGGGGGAGGGTGGAGGATAAGAGCAGCAAGACTCCAGAGGCTTGTATGGCATTATACTGCACCAATATTGGCTATGGTTACGGCTGTAAACACATTAATTTCATTCTTGTAAATCAGCTGTGATAAATACTGCATAAAGCAGAAGAAAAAAAAAGGCAGGACGCTGGGACTGTTTGCTAATAAAAGGCTGGCATCTTTTCAGAGCTTTTCAGCCAGCCAAGAAAAAAAAATTGTATTTTACTATAAATAGATCCATTTTAACCGTAAATTCTGCTGAATCACCGCACCTCTCTTACAGTCACCAGTATCCCGAAAACCCTTTTTCTCTTTTTCTTGCCATTGTCTCTTTTGTTGCATTGTCTCTCTGACGGGGCGTTGGGGGTTTGCTGCCTGTACTGTGCGTGGGGGCAACACCATGAGAAGGGCTGGAGCAGAGGCGAACACCAACCCCACCTCACGGCCCCCCTCCTCCCACCCTTCCCTCTGTACACAGGCCGAACCGGCCCCTCCGCGCCCCTCCGCCGTCCCGCTCCGCGTTTCCTGCCCCGGGACGGGGGCTGAGGGGGCGATTCCGGCGCTTTAGGCTTTTCCATGGGAGTGTGGCCCCGCTGTGGCCCCAAGGTTCACCGGGAGACTCGGAGGAGACTCCTGCTCGCTGAATCCCCTCATTTATTTAAATGGAGTTTGTGAGAAGTTTACATGTAGCGTGGGGGGATTTTATTTTCGGTTGGTTGGGGTTTTTTTAAAGCGTTGTCAGCATCCAAAAATCTGGGCACAAAAGAACCCCCAACCCGTACGTGCGCGTTCCTGTCCAATTTAACCCCATGGCCGATGATTTAAAATGCCGGTGAGACTCCTCACTTTCCACAGGGACAGGGCTGGAGCAGAGAGAAGGAGAAGCAGGGACGAGGTTTCGCCACGTCCGCAGCTCAGCCAAGCTGTTGTTTTAAAAGAGCAATAAAAATGAATTATGACTAAACGCCTTCTCACTTAATGGTTTTAGACGGGGATCCCCAGCCCCGGCAAATACGTAAGAGGATTTTTATTTGTGCATGTGTTCCTGCAATTGATCTCTTTGATGACATTCTCATTCATAGAAAGAGTTTGATTTATGACTTTCGGAAGAATTGCGTTCAGCCCTTCCAGCTATAACCCACGCATCCCAGCTCCACAACGTGTTGCAGGGCTGGGAAACAACACTCCTTGCATGGACGGGCAGCAGAGCCGCGTCCACAAAACCCAGCTCAAGCCCCACTCACCTCTGTAATGTAAGCACAGGCTTACACGTACTCACACTCACACGCACTCATACAAGAAGCCGCGATCGCACCCGCCCGGCACCCCCTTGGCCCCAGAGCAGCAAAGCCCCGCTGGCATCTGTTGCTCAGTTTTACCCCGAAGAACAGGGCTCACCCTCTGTTTTGGGGTCCAGCAACGCTGCTGGTCAGGTGACGGGCAATTTGGTGGATTTTTCTGAAAGCCTATCTTTGCTGCTGCCAGCAGAGTGAAGAGCCCCGAGGAAATCGTAACTTTGATGTCCGAGTTTCCCCTTTTCGTTGCCAGTCCTCCACCCCGCAAAAAGGCTTAAACAGAAAAATATCTTTGGCTGTGCCCCCGCACCATCCCTCAAAAAGAACCAGTGGAGGGGCTGATTCCTCCTTAAATGTTATTTTGTTTGTTTGTTTCCCTGCGTTTCTGCCACTCTTTCTGTGTTACAGCCACTAACTTCTCAATTTCCTGTCTTTCTAGGGCTGATTTCTTGGACCACTCAGCATGTGAGAAGTACCCAACCGCTTTCTCTCTGAGCTCTGGTATTTTTTAAGTTATACTTCCTGAAACAACTTGCTGGCTGCTAAGAACCACTTTCTAGAAAAACAGAATTAATTTAAAAAAAAAAAAAAAAAAAAAAAAGCCTTTCGTATATGTAACAGGCTATTTTCTCCAGGAGATTCTTATCCTCCTGAGTCTTCTGGTTTGCTTGTAACAGAGAAAGTGCTTGTTCATGCTTTTGTTACAGCTCAGCATTTCCATGCTTTGTATCTTCACGGAGATAAGATGCTACATTTATACATTAAAAGAGGTCTCCGTCAAAGCTGTGAATGGTTTTAGTTTCTTTGGTTTGTTTGGAGATTTTGTTTTATTTTCTCCTTGTGAGAACCTTTTCAATAAAGATTTTTAATGTATTTTTCCTCTCTAATAAATGTCCTAAATTGCTAAAAGGGGGGAGCTTGTAGTCAGAATGTTGGGGTTTGATTATTAGTAAATTAAGAGTAGAAGGGAGGGAGAGAAATACCCGTCGTGTTATCAGTCTTGAAAGGAGAGAGAAAGAGAGGAGAAAGAGAAACTAAAAAGAGAAAGCTCCTTGTAGCAAACAAGAATTTATTCTACCAAAAATACTTATGACAACGCATCCTAATGCAATACAAAAATAAAAAGAAAGTGAAGATACAATTCCTATATGATCACTTTCTTACAAACCTCATATATTGCTTTCATAGAAGGACCTAGGATGTGGCTAGGTTAAAAGTAAACACAACTAAAACTTCGTAAGAAATGGCAAAATGGCACAGCAGAGGGAGGTAATAAACAGAAAATGCCGACCAGGCAAAAGGGAGGGGAAAAAAAAAAAAAAAAAAAAAAAAAAAAAACCACGGGAAAAATGAAGAATAAGGAGGAGAAAGCAGGACCCTTGAAGAGGATGTCTTTAATTTCTCAGTAATTCAGATGCTGCAAATCAATTGTAGTGAGTGTGTCTGTAAAAAAGTCAAAACTGTCAGCAGAAATATCTACGGGACTGTCCAGAGATCCTGGCAAACTGGGGGAAACTGCATCTGAAAGCTGTAGGCAGGAATCTGTGGAGAAAACGTTAAAGTCCTGTAAAGAAGGGACATCTAGGGCCTCAGGACTGTCATTGTTCAGACCAGCTGCACAGTTCTGGGCCATTGTTGAGAGGCAGTTTTGAACAGTGGGTGACTGATGTTGAAAATGTTTCAGATTTTTCTCATTGCTCGTTAAAGGCGAAACAGGAAAAGTTTGGGACTCGCCATTGTGCGCATTCTGCGCCTGCTGCTGGGAGAGGGCATTCTGCTGGAAAGTGTAGCCTTCCCGCTCCAAGAGAGCACCAGAGACATTGCTGAGGGCTTGCTCGAAGAGGGATTTCTCCTCCTCTTCCTCCTCCTCCTCCGCTGCTTTCTCGGGGTCCTCTAGGCTCTTAAATTTCCCCTCGCTGTTTTGGTTCTCCTTGCACTGGGTCTGTCTCTTGTGCTTCATCCTTCTGTTCTGGAACCAGACTTTGACTTGTCTCTCAGTCAGATCCAGCAAGGCTGCAATCTCAACCCTCCTTGGTCTACAGAGGTACTTGTTGAAATGAAATTCTTTCTCTAGCTCCAGAAGCTGGGTGTTGGTGTAAGCCGTCCTCAGCCGCCTAGATCCACCGCTACCGCTATCAGGGATTTCAAGGGGGTCTGTTAAAAAAAAAGAAAAAAGAAAAAAAAAGGAAAAAGGAAAAAGGAAAGAAAAGAAAGAAAGAAAAGAAAAAAAAAAAAGAAAAAAAAAAAAAGAAGGAAAAGAAAAAGACCACCACCACCACACGCACCCCAAAGCACCAGTGCCAGAACAGCGAAAGCAAAAACACACGCACGCACACACAAAACAGATAAATGCACGGATTGAATTTCAGCACCCGAGCACATCGCATCCCGGGG
>NW_008581280.1:4631-4897 GCF_000691845.1 Merops nubicus
GTGCGTCCCCTGCGACAACCTCCGCAAAATTACTGCCTGCAGCTCCCCAACCTCCCCACACCAAAGCAAACTTTATATTAGCCATACCGCAATTTATAATTAATGCATCAGCTGCTTAGCTGAGCGGGAGCAATCTATCACTCTTCATTACTGTCAAATATTCTAACTCTAGGACGGCGAGACAAGAGAGGTCAGCTCCAACTCAAATAAATCATCCCGCATTAAGCAAGTTTGGGGAAAGTTTGGGTTTCCAGAGAGCCCCGCCA
>NW_008581281.1:0-2372 GCF_000691845.1 Merops nubicus
AGCTGTGGAGAATGACAGGAGGGCTCTGGCCAGACTCCATGCTCAGGAGGAGTGGGAACAGGACAAGCCAACAAGTTTCTTTTAAAGTGGGGGAAAGAATAAGAAAGGACTGAACAGGGTTGGCTCCAGCAGGGCCCTGAGCACCCACCGGTGTTGTAGGCATCACCCTTGTTCTCCAGCTGGAGCGTCCAGGTCCCGTTGGGGTTCTCATCCCAGAAGTGTGTGGACATGAAGGTCCAGTCCTTGTAGCCTTCCTGGCTGGTGTCATAGGGGCTGGAGGAGAGGAGAGCTGGGACTGACAGCCAGGGGCTGGAGGGGGGGGTGCAGCCCAAGGAGGCCCTGGAGCCCCTCTGCTCTTGGTGGGGCATTGCCAAGACGTGGCAGGGGGCACAGAGGACTTTGGGCATGAGGATCTTGTTGCCTGGGGGGATGAGCAGCAGCCCCTTCAGTGCAGTGGAGAGTGTTCTGGCCCCAGGAGATGCTGGGGCAGTAGGAGCCCCCCTGTTCCTCCCCACCCCCTCCCCAGCTGGTTGTTCCCATCGCACCGTGCCCCTGCGAGCGTCCTTACCGCACGGTGACCAGCGTGGACGTGGTCCCCATGGGGCTGGTCAGAGTGACCTCCAGGTCCCCCCTGCGGCTGTAGCTCAGGGAGAGCTGGACCTGGACGTGCTCCAGCGAGCGGATGGGCTTGGTCCTCCCCAGGCAGGAGGAGACAGCTGCAGAGACGGTGAGCTTGGAGCCGATGTGCCTTCCGAGGACAAGGTGGAGGTGAGGACATCGACAGGACAAGAGGAAACGGCCTCAAGTTGCCCCAGGGGAGGTTGAGGTTGTCCCTGAGGAACAATTTCTTGCCCTGGAGGGTTGCCCAGGGCTGTGCCAGGCTGCCCAGGGCAGTGGTGGAGTCCCCACCCCTGGAGGGGTTTCCAAGCCGTGGAGATGTGGGGTGAGGGACACGGGGCAGTGGGGACCTGGCAGGGCTGGGGTGATGGACTCCACGATCTGAAAGGTCTCTTCCAACCTTAAATGATCCCATGATCTCTTTCCCCCTCCATGGGCACCCTGGCCCCACCGGGACCCCTGAGCACAGCCCCGTGGGGACAGCACAGACCACGTTTGGGGAAGCAATCAATGTCTGTCCTTGCAACGGCTTTGTTGCAGGAAGGTCCAGCCCCCGTGTGAGCTCACGTCAGGTCAGACCCAGGAGACCCCTTCCCTTACCGGGGGCCATGAAGAGCCTTGACCGAGCAGCTCTGCTGGGGCCGTGTTCCTGCCCATGCCTTGGCCATGCCCACCAGCAGCCCGGCGTCCAGCAGCCCGTAGCCGTAGTGGTGGCTCACTGGAAAGCCGCCCAGGAGGGGGCCCGTGAGTCCCCCTGTGTCCAGAGGGTGCCAGGAGCTCCCGGTGGGGGTCTGGGGGGCAGCAGCCTGAGCTCACCCTTGTGCCCGGCCCCGTTCAGGGTCCAGTCCTCTGCCTGCAGGTGAGCGGGTCTGGAGGCCCGGACCAGGAGATGCTGCAGGTCACGCCAGGTCAGCGCCGGGCTGGGAGCAGGAGGAATTGGTTCAGGGACGTGTCCGGGGAGGGGCTCTTTGTCAGGAGCAAAGATCAGAGGGGGGTAAGGGTTCCAAGCTGACAGGGGGTAGATTGACGTTAGATATTGGGAAGAAAAACTTCACTGTGAGGCACTGGCGCAGGCTGCCCAGGAAAGCTGTGGATTCCCCATCCCTGGACGTGTCCAAGGCCAGTAGGATGGGGCTTGGAGCAACCTGCTGTAGTGGGAGGTGTCCCTGGCCATGGGACCAGAGGATCTTCAAGGTCCTTTCCAAACCATTCCATGATTCTAGGGCCGGGGGGCAGAGGTCTCTGCTTTGGGTTAGCTTTTGAGGGTGAGATTTGGCTCTTCTGATTTCTGTCAGGGGCGAGTCCTCACCACAATCTGCTCCTCAGCCAAAAGGGGAGCAACAGAGACCTCCAGAGGACAACTCCCCTCCTGCCTCTGGCCGCAGTCCCACCACACCCGGGGAGAGCTCAGCTCCACCCCCCGCAGCCTCCCTGGCACCGAAGTCCCTTTCCCTCGTCCCTGGGGACTGTCCCGATGTCACCTACTTGGCCTCGAGGGCGAGGGCCACCATCCCAGCTGCCAGGGGGGCCGAGGCAGAGGTGCCCGTGTGCTTGTCGGTGCAGCCATGGTGCAGGTCCGTGGTCACCTTGGGGGGAGAGGGGGGGGGTCTCAGCATCGTCCCCTGCTGCTGGGGCAGAGGGCAGGGCTGGCTGGAGTTGGGGAACTTCAGGAAATGCTCCTTCCAGGTCCCTTTTTGGGGTCTAACAAACACTTTCATAGAACCACGGAATTGTTTTGGTTGGAAGAGATGTTT
>NW_008581282.1:0-19011 GCF_000691845.1 Merops nubicus
GGGGCTGGGGCCGATTTCGGGGCCGTTGGGAGGTGCTCCGGGGTGCCCCCGCGCGCCGCCCCCGCTGGGCGCTCTCCCGCCTCCGTCTCCGGCGATGAGGACGGTGGGGGGTAAGAGGGAGCAGCCTTGGCATCCCCTCATCCCTTCTTCCCTCCCTCCCAAAGTTTCTGCTTCCTCCCTGGGGTCGTTCGGCAGCGTGGGGAGGCTGCGTTGAATTTCAAATGCTGCTGGGGGCTGCGGAGTGCGAGGGGAGGGGGCGAGCGGCTCCTGGCTGGGGAGGAGGGTGAGGATACCCTTCCTTCCTTTGGGATGTTGCAGCCTCTTGCTCTCCACCAGCATGCTTTACTAATTTTCTTTGTTGTTGTTGTTGTTTTATCAGCTCCATTTAGGGATATAAATGGCAGGAGCAAGGATATCAATTACCAGCTAACTGTGGCAATAGTCCGTGTTTTATGGGATTTAATGATTTCTCTTGTTTTGAAAAAGCTCTTGTGACACTAACAATAAAAAACTCCATAAATCATCTAAATGAATTGTGTTCCAGTGAAGGCAATTTTAATCTTTTGCTGCGTATCGCCTCGTCCCGATAATTAATTGCGCTAGTAGTTGTGAACACGTTTGTGGTAATAAAGGTGCCATTACTGAGAAGTGGCTTTCTTGAGATGGGTCCCACGTTTCCTGAACTCCTGTGATGTGCCTCAGCTGTGGAGGACTGCTGGCTGCTTGATGAACAGGGAGAGATCAGAGTATTGTGAAGTGAGTGTCATAGGTGAGCGTACCTGGTTGGTGAGGTGACATGTTCCCCAGCACTGGGGAGAGTGAAACCCCACTTCACAGGCTCCTTCAGTGACTTGGGCTGAAAGCAGGAGATAATCATCACCCAGGCCTTCTGATCGTGTATTTTTATTAAAAGATGAAGCAAACTTTTTTTTTTGTAATCTTAATGATTCTATCATTAGCATTTTGTAATCCTCTTAAAAATAAGCAGTAGCTGTGGAGTTCAGTCCTTCAGCAGAGTGTAGCAGTGTTCCTGCAGTGCTGCGAGGAAAGCTCCTCTTTTATGTTATCCTTTTCTGCTGCTTGATTTCCACAGTCTTCCGTATTCATGATTGTATTTTTTGATCCATTATTTACAGTCAGGATATACTGAAAAGGCTGGAATAAAATATTGCTGTTCTTACAGAGGGAAGCATGCTAGGAGGAAAGGAATCAAGTGTGACTCTTCTAGGAGAATTGTTAAGCCACAGGATTTACACTGACTTGAGTTTTCCTACCACTGCCTTTAACAGTCTTTACCATGATCTGTCTGCAAGTGGTGATGTAACATACATCTACATGTACGTATATCATCTGCACAGCTCCCTGTGTCTGGTTGGAGCTCCATTTAATGCTGCTGACAAATCACTCACTGTGCAGAACCATTAATCAGCAACGGAACAGATGCAGGTTCAGTTCACCATATGATTAATTGGGCCAGCTGTTGCCAAACATAATACAATTTTATAGATAGGCTGAGTCTCTCAAAAATTCTTTCTTTTTTTTTTTTTAAATACCCACATGCAAAATCTGAACTTGTGACCACTGAGTAGGAACTTGAGTAATGTTATTGGAACCCAAATCTAACAACTTATTTCATTATATGTATGTAGATTTTAGTGCTTTCTCTGAGCCCTTCTGAATAGAGGGTTTTATAAGCATTAAATATCTCAGAGATGCTGAGTTCAATCCTACTGTCCTTATTCAAGCAAAAATTTCCATAGGCTTCATGATGCTATATAAAAAGGTGTTTTCAGTAAGAATTTCTGACTGTGCAGTCAGGCAGTTTAGATGCTAACTTCGATGCCAATATTATTTAAGTGAATATGTCAGTGTTAGAAAGTTCATTGTTTATTTCCATAAACTGGAAAGGGGCAAAGGGTGGTTCCTGTTGTGTCATCAATGCAGCTACTGTCATTCCCTCTTTATAAAAGAACAGTTACTCAGTGAGGGTAGATTTGGATTTGAGTTTTTAAAACTCCTCTTCTCTGAACATCAAGAACATTTAGAAAACAAAACTGGTGACTCACTAGCAGGGTTGTCTGTATCCCTTTATGCTGTTCGTTATCTTTTATATCGTATGTACGTTTGAGCATAATCTAGTTCTTGAATTAACAGGTCACTGCTTGAATACGTTCTTTGTTTATATATTTGTTTACTTTCCTATGTGAACATGGTTGTCCCCATACGCTATAATAATGCTAGTTCCTTAGGTGACAGTGAGTTGCGACCAAATGCTCGAGTCCCTGGATCGACATAGGGATTCAGGACTGGATAGAGAACCTTGCTGATCAAGGTGTGTGGCAAATTAAATCTCCAACCATGATTTCTGGTGGAGGTGCGACACATTTCCTATTTAGTTCTTCTTAAATTAGCTGTGGGAATAGCAAGTGTAAATAGTGGACTTGTGACTTTTGTTGCTCTGTTGCTGTAGCCATCAAATGGGTGTGAGACTTTTGCAAGAGTTCCAAATGTTTCTGAGGAAGAAAAGTGATTACTTAAAGAAACAAAATGTTTGATACCTGGCAGAAATAAACTCAACTGAAATAAACTGATCTGTGGATAACAACCTTTCCCAGCTTTTGATAGCAGTTTATACAAGTTCATAAACGGTTGAATAAAAGGATGTGGAATGTACAGCTAATTCAGTGACTGGGAATATGCTGGGGCCAACAGTCTGGCCTCTGCAGGAGACCTCCAGGTGATGAGCTTCCCACTGTATGCAGCAGCAGGACACTCACAGGCACCTGCCCATTGTCAGACCCCTTCAAGCCAGGTATCCTGCTGGCTGTGAGATCCATGCTGGAGTGTACAGCTTCATCTGCAAGAGAAGGAGTTTGAGAGCACTCAAATGCACTATGTGGCCAAGTTCTGTTATTTTTACAGTCTTACAATCTCATCTCAGTCAGCAGGGTGAGCTCAATAAAGTACACTGAAGTTGTGACCATTTAAAATGGTATTCATTTATGTTTATAAATGCTAGAACTAATGAAAGCTACTTTCAGTTGAAAACCCAATGAGAGCTTCTTCTCATTCACCTTTTTCATACCAAGTAATGTATTGCAGTTTTTCTGGTTTGTTCTGGTTTTGTTTTATGTTAAGAAAGGTGGAGAAAAGTATTTGTAGTCTTGCAGAGTTCCTCATACCTTTTTTGGTCACTTACTTTCAGCATATTTGCATGTCCCTCAGATAGTTTGGACTCATATCACCAACCAGTTAAAAAAATGGTAGAAGTGGGGAAGAGGGTTAATTGCCAGATACTTGCTGTGTATCCAAATGGTTAAGACTATGGTTTTGTCATAAATAGCATCAAGAATTCACAATAGATCAGTTTTAGTTATAAAAATGACCGTATTGTTGTGATACCAGATATTAGATGGATTTCTGCAACTTTCTAGGAAATAACAATATGGGTGCATGAGTTCTGTGTGCCAGAGAACTTCTTGCAAAGCCAGAAAGATGGAGAGGCCAGAAGGTAGGAAGAATGAAGCTAGAAAAAAGGCACGTATCAGAAACTACAATATATTGAATTTAGTGCTGGTAAATTGCTACTAATTGAGCCTAATAGATGCCTCGTTGTCTGTAAAGCTGCATGGCAAACACAGGTAGCCACGTTCAGTTCTGAAATGCCACTGTGACAATGCTGTCCAAAGTCCAGCTGGTTTTGTCCATTTCAGTGGAGTTGCACTTGTTTACAGCAAGGCTAAAGCAGGAGAGAATCGTGATTGTACCTTTTAATTGTTTTTCACTATGGTTGATGAGCTGAGAACACAGGACCTTGTAATGCGACTTTATATCATACAAGAAAAAAGCAGAAAGAATTCATCAGCTATATTGTTAATCAGCTTGCTAACTTGATATACGGTGAGAGGACTAACTTCATAGGGGAGGAACATTGGGTGAAGAAAACAGTTCTATTTGTGCATTTCAGGAAAACAATATAAACCCAAATGTAAGATGTTTTCCACAGTCTTAGTAACAGAACTGCAATAAGCATAAAATTTCCAAGAACTGGGATAAATAAACACCAGATGTGCTTATTTATTTATTTAGGATTTGATCCATTTCCTACTGAGGGGAACTTCATTACTCAGAGGAAGGGAAAGGGGGAGGGTGTATATTTCCTTGGAATTGGGTGGGAGACTTGCCACACCAGTTGCCAAAAAACAGCACAGGAGGATTCTGAATTTCAAAACAGAAATCTGAAGAAAAAATTTTGTTACTGTTGATATAATTATTTGCCAACATTCAATATGGTGAAAGTTCATTTTAAGGAAATAGGAATATACTAACTGGTATTTATTTTTGACTCTTGCCTTTTCTTCAGCAATTATTCAGAATTGGCTTATCTGTTATTTTCAATAAAGCATCACCTCCGGTTGAGATATATTTCACTTTACATTTAAAAAAAAAAAGGGATTTGGAAAAATTTGGACTGGTTCCGATCAAGCATATTTGTTGGACAATTAAAAGCAGCTGAAGTGTTACTGAAAGATGTAGCCAGGTAGCAATTTCTGCTGTAGTAAAATGAAAATTAAATATTACCAAGTTATAGACAAGCTGAGTGCTGAGGTTGTATCAGTTATTGTTTGTATTCTTTGGGCAACCAGAAGGTTCAGCCAAAATCATCATCTATTTGTGCAAAACACTGTACAAATAAATAATAAATTCATTTCCGGGGGGATTTAGGCTTCTCTCTACTGTGAGCTCTTATCCCGTGATTTACCACAGTTACACGGAGTTTGTGTGTTCACAACTTGTGAAAGTACCATAAATTGTGGAAAAGCTGGAATAAAATGTGAAGTAGAGTGGTCAGAAAAATAAATTCAATGTGCTCAGTGAAATGAACATTTGGAGGCACTTTTTAAGAGAGGATCAGTCCGTCTGAGAACTTCTCTTGCGTTTTGTAGTCTTATCTGAAAAACGTATATAGATATATACCTGTGCACTGTGCTATATAATAGTATGATAGAAAAAAATATGTGCAGTCTGATTCAAATTTCAGCATAAATATATAGAAATTGCAGCAAGGTTTTTTGAGTTAATGTAAAACAAATTTTATGTGCAGCTAGTATATATGAAGAAATAGCCTTTTTTTTTAATCAGTTACATAGGCAACTTTTGTGCCTTTGATGAATTAATGGCCGATGCATATTTAACACCACTTTTTCTCTTCTATTTAATTTAATTATTTTCAAAAAAAAATCCCAAATGTAAAACTGTATATTGACTTTTACCCTCTTTGGCACATTTTAGCCTACACAGAGACATACTATTTGGCAAGTGAAGGTCTAAGCAAAGGTAGAACAAAATTGAACCATAGACATTTCTTTAAAGTGGCTATTTAAGGAAAAGATTTTCTGCTATTTTGGAACATTTGCCGCAACTCACATTTAAGAACAGAGCAATTTTTAGAAAAGTGCGAAACCTACCAGTTTCATTGCTCTTCATTCGCATACACCATTTTGTACTCTTGTAACTTTGCAGATTATTGCTGAGGTCAAAGTTGATTCTTAAGCTCTTGTACTTTAGTAAGTTTGTTGAAGTAATTAGGAGCAAGATCGCTACTTAAACATAAATCTTGTAGCTTTTGGAATCTTAATGATGGAGAGGACCTCTCTGTGATCCAAAGGGTGCCACAACTTTCCTTTTGGACTATTCAGTAATATTTTACATGGCCTTCATCCTTGTCCTTGTTGTCATAACAGAGAGATAATTTTTTTCTTTCTTCTTTTTTAATTTTCCCTTGACCATACCTAGCTCATAAGAATTGTGCAGTGGCTCATTGCCATTGGTTGGGGTACTAAAAAACCAGAAGAACCAATATGATAGTATGGTCTTTGCTTTTCCCATACTCACTCTTCACCCAGGTACTAGGGTTGTGATGCAGCAGTTTCACTGTGCCGGGTTTTTCCAGCATATCTATGTCTAAAGTCTTAGCTGCTGCATATCAGTGAGAAAGAAACTCTGGAGGGACTTTGAATCTCATGGCTTTGTTTGGCATTGACATTAAAATATAATTTGGTACCTAATCTATTTTGTTTTCGCATCCATAAATTGAACTACTACCTTGAGATGCTGTGAGGATTAATAAGTGTTTGGAAAGCTCACTGCAGATGGAAAAAAATACAGTGCTGCCTATTCAGACCATTATGTATAACACTGCATAGCTCAAAAGTTGAGAATTGTATAAAGGCTCAGGCAGATAGAGCAAGAAAATATTCAACCTCCTATTAATGGAGGAGCCATAGGTCTGTCTTCATCCACCATCCATTCTTGATTCAGAGAACAGCAGTACAATGAATGATCCATTTCTTGTGAGCCTTCTCTTTGTAACGACCTTTGAAAATCAGCAGATTTTGACATGGGGATATTTTGCTGTACCCCAGTAGGTGATGTTCAACTTTGGTGAATCTGCAGTATTTAATTATTTTCAAGTATTTTTCTTCCAAAATAACAGAGCATCATTATGTATATGGGCCTCGCCATTCATAAACTATTTAAATGCTTCTTGAAAGTAAAATGGTTATTACAAACTTGGATGGTGTTTGTGAAAGAAATCAGCATTTGCAATGAGAAGTTAGAATTTGGTTAGATTCTTAATACTTTAAAAAAAATATTTAAAATTTCATTTTCTCCTTGGCTATAAACATTTTTCTCTGAGAATTATAACTTCCTAGGTAGAAATGAATATGCAACTTTTCAACACATTTTAAAAATAGTTTTCAATGATTAGGAAAATGTAATTGAAATTATTACAGGCTTTTACCTATGATAGATCTGATGAACACATCAATGATGCACACCTTCCCTGTATTTTGTATGGGGTGAGGTAACTTGTCAAAAATTCAGAGAAGCAGCAACTATGGTACTACTGTGGCTTAGTTTCAGAATACAGAGCGAAACTTCTAGTAGAGCTAAAAAATATGTAAACACAAAGATATGTAATCTTAACCAAAAAGTTGTGCTTGGTGATTGTGAAGCAAGCTACTTGATGTTTGGCTGATAATAGAGTTGAGCTGCCATTATGTAATCCCCCTTGTATTCAGAAAACATTTCATATTTCTAAAACGCAAGGCAATTCGTAATCAAAGCAGTGGAATGTGTAAATGTTAGTGTGAGTCCTGTCTTATTTTTGGTTGTCTGTGAATAAGGTACCAGCTAATGATACATTGAGTAATGTAGTGCTTTCGGAACTATGTCTTTGAAGACAATTTCCCTGCTTAACTAAACGATAGGCATGAAAAGAAATTATTTTAGACTGCCAGACCCAGTCTTGCATAATGCTGAGTTTCCACAGTTGGGTCCTAAACTGAAATACAGAAGTAAGATCTGTAAAACCTAGCGAGCCACAGTGGTGTCAGCACCAGAGGGAGCCGCTTGCCCAACTCTTAGCCACCTAGCAGCTGAAAGGCTGGGAAGAACCAACAACAGGGTACAAAATGGCAGGAAAAAAAAAAAATACAGTAACCTGTTGAATACCGTCCACACATGAAAAATATTTGAAAATTGAAGCTATGTTTTGTGTGTTGATCTCTTGGACAAATCTGACATTTTTCTTACATTGAATACTTTATTATATTCAAGTTCTGATCTAGCCTTTTTTTCTAGATTGTTGTAATAAAAACATTTTGCATCTTAGAAAGAAGATATTACAAAAGTAAATATGATCTTCAATTAGAATTTTAACTTTGGATCCTCTATTTGCTATAATAATGTAAATACCTTTTGTGTTTACATATCGGACCTGTACATTTGTATTCCTAGTTCATACAGTGTGGTATCTGGTAGGAATACAGATAAGGCTAATTATTCTTTTCCTCAACTACCATCCCTCCCTTCTTCTCTTTTTTCCTTCCTTTTAATCCCATATTTTATATGTCAGTAATGTATATTCTCTCAGATTACTGAGAACTGAAATAATGATTCTGGACTTAATCTGTGAAGTATTTAAGCTTTTGTGTTCCAGTGAAGTTCATAGGTTGCAAAGAGAATTTGGGGCTGAGCTGTGCAGGGTGCTGTATTTACCCAGAGTAAAAAAAAAAAGAAAAAAAAAAATCAACCCCCCACCCCCATCTCCCAGCCACTGGTGTAAAGCACTTATAATCTGTGTGCTAGGCCAGAGAAAAGAAGAGAGAAAAAATACTGTCCTTCAAATAAAGATCACTTAAGCATTCTCTTAACTGCTTCTGCAAATTGTCCAAGGTCACAGAAATAGCCTCTGGTAGAGTAAGGAATTGAACCTGAGCCTCTGAAGTCCTAGACCACACCTTGTGTGTAAGATATTTCTTCTCTTAGACTTAACAGCCATAAAAAGGGATCTCTGTACTTTGAAGATAACACTTTTAAAATGAGACTTGTATTTTCTACTACAGCTGTAGTAAAAATCACTTATTTACAGGCATGCATGCACATACACGCACACAAATCCTTTCTTTAGACAGAGACTTTGGTGATAAAGCAGTGCAATAGTAGTAAAATCAGTTCATGTGGAGCTTCAAAGTTATTAAGATGTAGCAATTTAAGTGTATTCAATCTGCCTGTTTAAGAGATTTGCAAGGCAGGCACCTACCCAGAGAGGTGTATGTACAGAGTATGAGCATGTATACACATGCATAAACACATTTCTAGTCTATATATGCATACATATATATGCAATTAGTTATTTCAAAGTAAAAATTAGAAATGAAGTTTAGCTGAGGCTTTGTTGGAACTGGAGCAGCTGAGAAATTTCAGTACTTGTAGAAGAGTCTGGCATTATTTTATGTGGTAAGAGTGATCAGAAAAGCCCAATTTATTTGCTGCTAGGGCCTGAGTGAATGGACATGCTTCCCAATTTCACGTTTGGTCTAAATCTACTAATAAAATTCTTCTGCTGTTCAATATTGTACAAGTTATACTGCCAAACTTTTACAAGCGATCTAGCAAACTAAGTTTTCAAGTTCCTTCCTTGAGAAGATACTGAACAAAAAGTTTATTTCAGCAATGCATTTTCTCTTTTATTACACCCTAAAATTTCACCTTTAGTAAACAGTTTCTAAATATGCGTAAATGATAACTCAATCAGTTTGGCTTACAAATTAGGAATAGGGAGGTATAATGGTCTTAGCCTGAAATGCTCCATCTCGGTGCTAGGTATCTCTGCGTGCTTCCTGGCTGAAACAGATGGCTGGAGGGTCAGGGGATACAGGTGAAAAGAGGTATTTGGGTCCCAGTGACATCTCAGTTTTGAATTCAGGAAATGAAGTCCTTAAGTGAACTCACATAGAAAACTTGGCCAGAGAAACAACCTGACCTTAGGCACCAGTTAAGTCACCCAACAGGTTCCCTTTCTTTCTGATCTTAGTTCATGTGTCAGTACAACTTTCCTTGCTCTTGGATAATGTAGCAGCCTTAAGATCAGTAATGGAGGAACTGCACATTTCATTACCTCTTCAATCTTTTATCGACTTTCTAGAACTAAAGTTTTACCACTTTGAAACAAGAGAGTTGTAGTCTTTGACAATTATTTAAAAAAAAAAAAAAAAAGTAAATCATAACCTGAAAGCTGCAAATTTTGCCGTTATGTCTTTCAAACATATTTTTTCACTCTGTTTGCAAGTTCAGATCCTAAAAGGTTTCAAAAGTGGACCAAACAACCTGAAAGAATTGCAAGGCACTCCTTAGTGTATGTTTGATGTGATTGATTTCATGTTTCTGGTCTTTCATTCAGTTTTTGCTTTCTTTTTGTTTCAAAGACCCAAACACAAATAAACAATTCATTATGATTTAGCTGGTTGCCTGAAGGACATCTGGATTGGAAGTTCCTATAAATGTCTTCAATATTGTGTCAGGTCAAGTGCAGTGTTCTTAAAGCACCATTTGAAACTGTCATATACATTGCACTTTCTCAAAGGCTTTTGCAAATATGTTTTCTAAGTGAGGCTATTTATCCAAGAACCTTCTCTCAGCCAAGCGTTCAGAAAACAGTAGCTGTTGTTTGCATCTTGAAGGAAATTATTTATTACTAAGACAAAATGAGTCTGTACTAACTCACTTCTCTGTGCAAGGTGATATATTAAAACCTGGAGGATCATGAAAAAACTCATGGTGGAATAAACTAGGTAGTAGAATGATAATGTAAACTCAATCTGTGTAAATTTAAATTGGCACACATTGGTGGAAATACTCTGTACTGTGGTAAAGTCTGGTTTGTAGGTTGTCTGGGGGAAAATCTCTGAAGACATTATGATTTGTTCCTAGGTCGTTGACCCTAATTTATACAGGACTGGGGAAGCATCCTTTAGAGCTACAACCAAAACTACGCAGTGTGATTTAGATCAACTTGAGTCTTAGCCCAAAATCCATTGAACCATGTGAAAAATTTCCCATTTATGTCAATGGTCTTTCAATCACTTTTAAGTAGTTTGGGCAATATTATGTTCTCTATTAAATAAAGACCTGCATTCTACGTCCCTGTCTGTAGTATTGCTGTGAACAAAAACTTTCATTTCTTCCCTTTAAAAAGTTCTCAAGGAAAATGATAGTCAGTTATTCATCCAGGTCTTTACTGGACCTTCTTACCAACAATGCAGTCATGAAGCTCACGTGTACTGTTGTCAAAGGGCAAAGTGCACACAAACTGGTTAGGCTTTGGAAACCCATCCTGCAATATGACTGAGTACAGATGACCATGTGGTAACTGAAGCTTTCTGAACAATCAAAAGAAACATTCTGGATTTTGCCACGTACAGAGGTCATCAAATCAAACTTTCAGGCTAGATTTTTATTTAAAGAGCTGGATGATTTTATGGCCGTTAATAATATTTGTAGCTCCAGTATGCAAACCAAGATAGGAATAATCAAATCTCATGCTTCAGGGCATAAGCTAATCACTTGCTGGGTTTGGCATAATTGGTTTAGGGCATTGTACTAGGAGTGAAGGTTCACTTCCTCTGAAACTTTGAGTCTTAGCTGCCCTCAGTGAAAGCAGTTAAAAGGCTGGAGTTTCCTGATCCCTTTTGACAGTTCTTTTGTCCATACAATGATGTGTAACTAGGGCCAGTGAACATTAACGTTAGAACCTTATTTTTGGATTTCCTGATTTAAGGCTGTTAGCATGAGTTACAGCATTTTATTCCATGGAGACTACATGTATGTATTTAAGAGTTCCTTGTTTGTTTTGATGGTTTTTCAAAACTGGAAAAGATGCCAAGTGATATAAGAAACTGACTTTGTGAAAAGTTGCTGAATAGCATGCACATGCACAGACAGAAACGTACACACATTAATTCATGTGTTGAATTACAAAATAATCAATTTATCTATCTGCCCTGGTATCTGGACATAGATAATTGATGTGCTACTTATAAATAACTCAGAAATGTTTACAAGGTTTTGCAGGCCCCAAATTAGAAAAGTAATAAGTTATAATAGTTTTTTGATTAACTCCTTGGCAGCAGAAGTTGGATTTACTTGATATGGAGCCTGTTTCTGGCAGTGGCCAGAAACCACCTGCACAAAAGGATTAATTTTGTAATTGAATCTCTGCTCATTTTAGTGAATGTATTTTGTTTTCTTAAGCCCAATTTGTTATGGATTCTGGCATGTGGGTATGGAGCAGAGAAGCATAAACATTTTCCATTTCAGTCCCCTCAATGAAAGCTGACCATGTCTGCAGCCTGTGCACTCTAGTGAGCAAAGACCATTTCAAGACTCATGTCTTGTTAAAGATCAACAGTGAAAAGAGTTCTATACCCTATAGCAAAATCAAATATAGAGTAACAGGCAATGCGATACCCTAACCAGAGTTCTGTATGATGATCAAAAAAGTCCCAAACAGATAGATTCAACTCAATTGATTTTAGAGCAATTCCTGTTGAACTCCATTTGGTTTTTACTATTAAATTAGGTTTGGAGTTTCCCAGATGATGCAATATGTTCTTTGAAGGCAGTTTGTCCTGCAGCTCCACCAGTACGTTAGATGACAAAGTGGTACTGATAAAGCGTTGCTTTATGCTTTAACAGTTTTGATACGTGGCAGCCAAGACTTTGCTTTAGCTGGACTTTCTCTTCCAGGAATTTATGAGCGTCATCCATGTTTTTGCAATACAAATGAGTTTCAGCTGAAAACTGGGGGCTGTAAGTTTTTATTGATTTTCAGGATTAAGGTTGTAAATTATTAGAATTTGTACAGTGTACCCTAGAGATCAGGAGAGAGGCTACAAGTGAGACATGAATTCTGTGTCTTCTAAAAGCCTGATGCAAGCCATCTTCCTTGAAAGCCTTAGCAATGGTGTGGGCAGCCCTGTATCATAACGTGTCACTCAACATGTTGGCACTGACCTTAGCAACATGAGATCGTGAGGTTTGGTTTGGAATTTTGTTTGGGTTTGAGTTTTTTTAAATATATGTGCATTTACAGAAGATATTTTAATTTTAAGCTGGGGAATAGAAAAATACACTATTGCATTGGGATTTCCCACTGTTCTTGCAGTGGTGCAAGGGCTGGAGATAAAGGAAGATCTGGAACCTCCTTAGTGCTTCAGCTCAGCTAAATCTCCAGTAAATATATACCTGTCGCTGGCTGGAGGTTTGAGCTCAAACCAACACAGGAATATTGTTAAATCTTCTGTTGCAGGTTTTGTCGTTGTTTTTTTTCTTTTGTATACAAGTCAGGATGTTGGCTCACAGAGGAGTAAGAAAGGAAATATTTATCTTTTAAGAGAGGAACAACAAGAACATAAGCAAGTTCATTATCCATGTGGATATGCAGGCCCGCAGGAAAACCTCTAACACTGCTGAAATATGTGCGGCAGGGTTTTTTCTCCAGATGAATACTTTTAATAAAACATTTTCATAATTTCCACACAGTGGTAATCATTTTATTGCCTTTTTTATCTATACCTATTACTGTCCATAGAGTAGCTAGCTGCTCAGTTCTGATAACCTAGTGGAAATGCAATCCAAGTGTAACTCAAGATTTGCAGAATTTAATAAAGTTCTCTGAATTTCCACTTCAAAGTACACTGGCACAGTTTACTATGGCTGTTAAGACATTTTTAGGTTTAGTGTTTTGATCTGGAAATACAGTTATTTAATTTCCTAGTGATTTATGTGTTTCCCTTCTAAAGGAATTTAGGGTTTTCAAAGTTATCAGTTCATAATTAAGATTGTACAATTAGCTGGCCTGTGACTGTAATAGCAAAGCACTGGTCTGTGGGATAACAGACTGAATGAAAAAATAAAAAAAATCAGCCTTGCAGAGCCAGACCCAACTGCACAGGCAAGATTTTGCTCAATGTTTCATCATGAGAAGTTGTTAACAGATCACATTTAAATAACTCTTGAAAGGGAAATGGACCCAGCGCAGGAATGTGTTAATCTGTAAGCATGCTTGTACTGGTTCTTATCCAAACTCTGTCTTTATTCAGTTAAACAACCCTTTAAACAGGGCCTTTGAGTTTCAAAATGGAGACTTGATTTTTACCCTCTCAAGGTGCAGTAGTCACAAAAGAAGATATCTGAAACGTGTGGAAGTGATAAACACAATTCCCACTGGTCACTGCTGATATATTCAGTTGTACTCAGGACCTTGTCTTGTGCTGAAATGAATTCATTGTGTTCATCTTCAGAAGTCAAATACTTTAAAAGTAGTGTCTAAATTATAAAAATGTACTTCTACTTAAGTGTACAGCAGGGTGTTAATGATTGTAGGGGTAAGAGTTTCGTTCCAGTAAACCTCAGAATAAAGTGTTTTCATGAGGTGGCTGTTCTCAGAATATCTTTTTTTGAAAGCCTTTTGGTCTCTGCTCAGGAGCTCTCTGTTGCCTTAGAGATACTCTTGTATATTGTATACATGAAATAATCCAAACAAAACTGCCTAGGGATTCTGCCGTAGTCAGTAAAATAACTCTTGGATCCCTCCACAAATGGTTCCAACTCCGGATGGTTTGCCAGACTGGTTTTGACAGGGTACATAGTGTATAAATAGAAGCATTTATTGTGTACTGTGGAGAAATTAGGTATTTATTGTGATCCAAAGGTGAATAGATGGAAATTGTGGTTCTAGAGTTTTGTGCGTGGTGGTGTGTTTTTTTTTTGTTGTTGTTTTTTTTTTTTTTCTCCCCCCCTCTAAGTTTACATTTTGTTTGGGTGGTCAAATTTATTTTGTGCTTGCCTATATTTTGGTACCTTGGATAGAAATTTTTCATAGTTCATTCAACCATAGAAATTTCCAAAGAATTAAGACATAAATCTGCATGTGATGCTGCCATGATATGGGACATAATTTTTCATTTTTTGTATTTTTTTTTTTTTTAATAAAACTGCTTTTAAGGAAAACCACACTCTTGTAACTCGTGAATCAACCCCCTGCTACATTCTCTACCTGTGAAAATTCACTGACTCTGGTGGCACTGAATGAATATAACTAAACACAATGCTCAGCTACCACACTTATTTTAGCAGGTTTTCAGACTATTAGACATGATTCTGTAACTTTTTCTCATGATTTGAGGATTGAAACTAACATTAATACCTACCTTTCATCCTTAAAATCTGCAAGTGCTGTATAGCAGAACACAGATATTCTTACATTCATGGTTTCTCAGGTGTGGAAACTAAGATGCAGGGAGCAAGAACAATCACTGAAAGTCCCAGGGAGGGTAGTATCTAGGGTCCCAAAGAACATGCCTGTCTGCAGGGATGCATTAACTCCTCAACCCATATTCAATTCAGTGCAAACCAGCTTGAGTCCAAACTTTCCCTTTTCAATAAATTAAAAGTGAAGTTTGGAAAAAAACATATATTTAAGGTTTTGACTTTTGCAGGAAAGTCTTGCATCCACACAGAGTTGCTCCAGAAAGTGTGGGAGGCTGAAATTTGCTAGAAAGAGGAATATAAATATTCTTTGCTCCTTGAAGATTTTTCTTTAGGGTGCTTCCAGACAGGTAATGATTTGTCTAGGATTTCTATGACCGCATTACTAATAATTTAAGTCTCTGAAACATTTATTAAAAGTATTCCATTGATCAAATATGGAATAAAGCTTTTTTTGTCAATTATGAAACAAGTGGCAAGTCTTCAGATGAAATTGCAATAGGGCATGGTTCTGCAGGGCGTCAGGTATCCTCAATCCTTGTATTTTCAGGAAATGTGAAGGTTTTTACTATTTCATGGAAGACTACATTTAGTTTTGCAAATGACTATTTCTGGTGTCTATAGGATTCATTACTTATAAATATTTAAGGACTACTTCAGCATAGGCACGTGATTCAATAGAAGCACAAAGCTTTTAGTTCGTAATTAGTCAAGTTGTTGCCCAAGTTAGATGTGGTACATAAGTGTCTAAATACTGAACAGCTAAAGCCAACCTGGTTCTAATCTAAGTAGCTGCATTGGTTTTTCAAGGAGGAATCTGTTTCTTTGTTTCGCTGAGGTCTTGTGCATTTTTCTGGCTCTTTTATTTTTTGAGTAAACAGTGTGTATGAGAATCTAGTTCTCTGAGTGCACGTATATAATTTAATTTTCACAAGAAATCTCACTCCTGGCTCAGTTAAATGTATGCATGTATGCGGAATCAAAGCCTTAGATTACAATCAGAAAGTTTAAGTAGTAGGTGGGCTCCCCAATGAGTTTCAGTCTACCCTTTTTATTTGACCTCACATTTATTTTGATGCATTGAAATAATTTGCACTTTAAGCAGGCTTGTGCACTGGAAATACCGAACTCCTACATTATTTCTGACTGACTTTATTACAGGAACTGCAGAGAATCTGTTACAACACATAGGTGCCTAACCAATGTTTAAAAACCAAACAAATAATAAATAATAAACAACCAACCAACCAACAAACAAACAAAACACAAAACAAAAAAAAACCAAAACCAACTAGAGATTGGAATAAAAATGGTGATATGCAAATATACAATCTTAGCGTCCTACATACGTACACTACATAAACTCTTCATTGATTTCTGAAGGGAATTAGGCCTCTGGTTCTTCTTACATTCTTCCATGGAGCAAACACATAAGAGGTTTATTCAGTGTATCATGCTTCCCAAAGCAGCTCAATGACATGAATGCTGGTTGCATTGGAGTTTTTTAATCCTAGACTAAGTGGTAATAGCTATTAACATAATTTTTGGGCCCAAGAAACAGTGTTCATGCAGTGAGAGAAGTACACTGTCTATCCCATCATGTAAAGCTTACCCTCGTGGAGTGATTCTACAAGACAAGTCAACGGACCCACTAACTGTTCCTCTGCTTCAAAGTGACTTGTCGAGACTGATAAATTCATGCTAGTAACCTGTACAGATATGGAATTTGTCCCTACAGAGATGCGATTTTAATCTATCATCAAGAAGATATTTGTAGCCAGCTTTTCTGCAGTAGGTTATTGATACTACCTCTTCCTTTATGCTTAGGATGCCAAGTAAGTGAGGCAAGCTCTAAAGAATTTCAGTGGACTGGCTCAGACCTCCCTGAAATGGCAAATATACTGCACAGTGGGTTGTATTCTCATATATTTTGCAAACGCTACAGAGGCAAATAAATCACCACAGGTACTGAGACATGTAAGATTCAATCTGAAACATGGACACACTTCCAAAAAAGCAATAAAGAGCTGTCCTTTGTATTTGAAGGTGTCAGGCTCCTGTAATCTAGTGAGCTGAGGTTGTCTGACATTGGTTTCATTATGGCTATTTCCAGACTTCTCATATTTGGATAGTATGATTGAAGCTTTAGCAGAGCATACTCTGTACAAATGACAGTCCCTTGGGCAGGACATGACAGATTTTAGCAAACAGATTAAAGGAAAATTGAAGTGAATTTCTGTTCTTTTTGATTATTTTTGTGTATGTGGTCTCATACTGTCTGAGACATGTATGGAAATGTGTTGTTTCATCATAACTGCTAGCACAGAAATGAAAAGGAAGAAAATTAATGTAAAGGGCTCTTTTCCTTGCATGGAAATTGCTGGAAGACCTGCTGTTGGTTATGCTCTAATCACTTTGTCCTCTGCCTTATCATTAGTGTTGAATAGGGATGTTAATTGTGGTTCAGTTTAAACAGCATTAGTTTTCCACTTTGAATGGAAAAAAATACCCATCGTATGTGCTTGCCTCAGTAAACTAAACTTACCAATGAGTGCCCTGCTTGCTGTGCTTTTGCTTCTTGGTTTGCACATAGAGTGTCAGAAATCCTTTTAAAGAGAAGAAATACATACTACAGAGTTCATACCTCTGAATTGGGTGGTAGAAGCGCTTAACATTTCAGGTGGGACTCAATGGAAAACTCAAAATAAGGGCTGGCTGTATAGACACCACGTGTATTGTCTGGCACTGCAGCGTTTCTCTTTCTTACCCACCCAATAAAAAGAGCTATGCATAACGTTTGGTATAGTGTTTGTTGGAGACCTACCACATGGGTCACCACAGGAAAATAGATCGGGGTTAATGTGTCTACTGTATTCTCTCATGGGAAGGTTTTGTTCTAGAGAAGCAATTGTAATTATAGTATTTTTGTTATCCAGGAACTGAAAACCCACGAGAAGTCTATTTCCTTTAGCCATTGGGTTATCAGAGGGCTGCAGAAAAACAAAGGCAAGAGCAGAAACAGTAAAGTGAAAGATAAGGAAGTCAACTGGGTACCCCCACAGTGATGCCCAGGACTGCTTGAGATGCCCCAGGGTGTTCAAGAGATTCTCATAATGCTGGTTGCTGTGATAAAGAGCTGATGGAGAGCCACACGCCTCTGGAGCAGGAGCTGAAGGCTGGCTGGGCTGGCCCATAGCCGCGCACATGGCACTACACACCTTTGTGGGGGCAATGAAGTCCTCTCCTGTTCACTTCTCCTATTGCCAGGGAAGTACTGTGACTCTAGATTATAATCCATTACAGTCAACTGTAACCCCAAATAGATATGAAATAATCTCGTATTATTTAAAAAAAATTCTTAGTATATAAAACAATTTTGTAAAAATTATTTGCAGTAGTGCTAGAAGGCATTGTAGGGATTAAGTCTCAGGTGCAGACACAACACAAATTTCATCTCATTCCTGTTTATAATCAAAGGAGAGTCAGTGGAATTTAATATCAGTTCACCAGTAAACAATGATGTCTGTACAATGTCAAGAGTGCAGACAAAGCAGCCACCCTCTTACGAGCTGTGGTTGAAACATGGATGTCACTGAAGTGGAAAATGGTCAGACATAAGCAGGTTCATTTCCCCATATCCCCAAGCAGTTATTAATGGTAACAATATCATTCATTATTTACCTTTTCTCTATTTAATCTGTGACCTAGAGATAAAGTGCTTTATAATCAGAAAGCAGTTTTTTGATCCATCTAATCCCTTCTGGTATTTCTGAACATATTTATATTCAATTTAAAATAGTTAATATTTTTTACTCATTAACAGCGCAGTTCTACAACTGTGTTACAATTGTTAATGGCCAATTAAAGCAGATCAGGGTTTTTCAAATGGCAAAATACTAAAATAATGTTGTAGTATAAAGATCAGATAAAATTTATCATTTCAGTTGACAATTCACCTCACTGTCTGCTGGTGCTCTTTTTAGGAATTTCCATTGTTCTCAAAATAACAGAATGAACAAAAAAGGAAAGTTTAGCAGGTGCAATACCCCTAACGTTAATAAAGTCTCACAGACATTTATATCAAGCTGGCATATGCTTCTGATAGCTGTGTTTTAGCAATTTTCCTGAACTGGAACACATTGTTTTTGCTAGTCCTGTGAAGTTTGCAGTATGATGGATAACACATCATGAATAATTAGACAAAGCGAGGCTGTAAATCTCAACAGAAACAATGCATCTCTCAGATTAGTCGGTTCCTCTGCAAAGGGCAGTATACAATGATGGAGCAGAGCCATTCATTTTAGATACATTCCATTTGCAAGTAATCTTTCATGTGAAAGAAAAACAAGATGTACGATAGCTTACGTGTCAATTAAAGCATGTTAGGAATGAAAG
>NW_008581282.1:19042-26174 GCF_000691845.1 Merops nubicus
GCATGAAAACAAAGTTTTTCAGATGAAGAATTAGCTCTTGGCTAGAGACTAATACCTGTGCAAAAATCAACAGTGGCCTCATTATGAACCTACCTTCCATAGATTCCTGTAATTAACAATGAAAATGAATGGGAAGGACTTGTCTTGTAATTAGTGCAGGTTGGGACATCTGAACTGTCCCAGCAAGAGAATCTGAACTTTCCCAGTGCAGTAAAAGAAAACTTCAAAGAAGTCATTATTCTTTCTGTTCATTTGGCTGATTGGGTTGGGCTTTTATAAAGGATTAGCTCCCTGCTGTGGCAAATAAGTATTGAAATGATGGAGAAGCTGATTTTCAGAGACTGAGACTGTTCAGATTGAAAGCTGCTTTTTCTTTCTATTACTCTTATTCCCATGTGTCACTAGAATGTAGACGGTGGGGAATTTGGACAGGAATCTGCATTGTGGTAGGAGCACATTTTGACCTTGTGATACCATCTCTGCTTTGTTGGATTGTGAAGTTTTCAATGCTAGAATGTCAATCGGTTGCCTTCAGTTATTTTAGAGACTCATGAAATTAAGTGGGTGAAAATGCATTGATTAGAATGATATTAGGGAATGACAGGATATATTGACAAGTAGAAAATTCTTCACTATTGGCTGTTGTTTCAGGTCTCTTTAAAGCCACTATTTTTTGCTTCCTGTCCAAAGAAATAATTATCTATGAGCTTCTCCAGGTTTTTGCCTTTAGTCACAAGGACATGTGTGCTGCATTTTCCAATGCTGGTACCATGCCAATAAACTAATAACACAGTGTTCTTCTTAATGAAGTGGCAGTTTTCCTACCTCTGAAAATTAAGAATGTCAGTCTGCGGCAATTTGGCATGAAGTAACTCGGCCCATATCACTCTCTTCCAGTAGCAGTGAGGACAAAGTGCTGTTATTATCCATAAGCCCAGATCGAATGTGAAGTTCTATATGTAATATATCTCTGGCTCATCCCCTAATCAGCAGTCTTCCTATAGAAGTCAGAAAAGCCTTCTCGTAAGCATTACTGCCCAGTATCACACAGCTGCCAGACAGGAAGGGGAAGGAGTAGGCAAGAAGTAAAGGTTAATCACTACCCCTCCACAACTTGTAGATATTTGAATAATATGCACATCATTGTGTAAATAAAATGGAAAAGATCAACTTATGAATGTGAAAAATGAAATCAACCTTTATTTGGCAGAATTACTTGCACCTCTAGACTAACAAGTCTCAGAAATGCAGGATGCTGCAAAATGCAGTGTAGCTGTGCCAATAATTTTCCATAGAGCTCGAGTGCTTTCCCTGGCAAAACACCCCTTGAGTAAGGACTGCAAATGCTGTAGCAAGTGGAAAAAAAAAAAAAAAGAGGTTGGTATTTTAAAAAACGTATGTGGTCAGAAAAGTGACTGCAAGAAATGACAGTAGATCTATGTCCTGTGTATTTTCAGTCTTTCTGCTGACTCCTGTGGAAAAATAAGTATGTGCTATTCTTTACACCAGTTAGCTTTGCAGAGCCAACACGTCTCTGGGAAGGAATGAGCTGAATTCTGACCTGGCTGTATTAATTAAGTCCCAAATGTAGACTCTTTATTATAGATGATGAAGCATTGACCATAAACAGCCCAACTTGATGTTCAGATCTCAGGCAGAATTCTAGTGGTGGAAATGAGAAAACCTTGTAAGTCAAGTAAATCTCATCAGGAGTCACAACAATGAACATTGAACTCACTGACACCACCTATAGACTCATTTTTCAGCAAATAATTGCATTTTAACACAAATTTCTTTTGGTCCTTGTCCTTGAAGTCCTCTTTTTTCATCTATAAAACAGATGCTCTTTGGGCAGTGGGTGGACCAGCTCAGCACAATGAAGACATTAATGCTTCTGCAACCAGTTCCTTTCTAGCCTTCTCTGACCTCTAAATGGTACTTGGGTACTAACAGGGATAAGAGAAACTTTCTTTTCTATAACTGTGCAGATCTTGTGCATTGCACACTTTTATTTTCTTTCCTTCTCCCATGCTTACACCTTTTTTTCCCCTTGGCTGTTCCAAGAGCTCAAAGTCAAGAACAGGTTTTAAGGATGTGGGACTATTTCTGAGGACACTAGGAAATTACTGCGTGATTAAAAATGGGCATTTACAGTTTTCTCCACTGATAATGTTTAACTTTAAAGCAATTTCCTGTCCTGTTAAGGGCTGCTCTGATTTTAACAGATGGCACCATTTTTCATCATCAAACCCATAAACCTTTATGTAATTTACTCACATATAATTTGTATTTATTTCCTTGCAGGTTCTTAATTTTTTGAATGTAATAGCTCTCAGTGGAGTCTGCCATGTACTGCTGTACTGTGCCAAATATTTGGCATTGATTTTCATATTGACTTACATCAATTGTGCCATTAGTGTAAAATGGATGGGGAAACACATTGAATATAATATTCTGAATGTTTTCATTCTTCAATCTGATATTAATAATTCAGAATGTATTTAACAGGGAATATGCATTTAAGTCTCTGCCAGGATGTGGAAATAAATTTACCACAGGTCCTTTTGACTATGTTGGCTATGTGCTGGCCTACTCACGGTAATTTTTCCTTTCTGTCCTTCTGCCATGTGTATTCCCTCCTTCTAGCCTCTCCAAAGCCCTGCTACACAAGTCTGTCCTACTCAACCCCATGATTCATTACACAAAATCACTCAAGGTGGCAGCTGATATACTTGTATAATCTCAAATAATTCCTACTCTCTTTTGTTCTACCAATTACCTTCTGTTCTATAAAAAAAAGCCATGCTTTTCACAGCAAACTACAAGGCTTCTAGAGTCTGCAGCCCTCCTGTGAGGCAGATGGGAAGTTCTGTGACAGATTCAGTTAAATTTAAAATGGAAGTTTAAGATTAATTCAGTATGAAGATGGGATTCTGACTGAAATAGTAGCTCCTCTGGTTTTATTTTCAGTTTAATGTGGATTGGGTTTGCACTAGCTTCATATTTACTGTTCAATTCTGTCAACTATGCTCAGTTTGTGTTTCCCTGCTGCCCTACCCTACTCATTGCTGATAAGAAGCAGTTTTCAAATATATATTTTACTGCTCAAATGCAACCTGATGCTAACCCTGAACTTCATCCCTGTGGAGCAGACCTTTCCAGGTATCTCACCTTACTGTAACTTTTGTCTGGGTCAAATATGCATGGCTTTTAGCATTACCGTGCTCTGCCTGTTATATGCAGTTCTGTGTTCATCTCTCTCCTGCCATTTCCTTGTTTTTTTCTCAAAATGTAGTCATGCCAGAAATCTTTCCTTCTTAGTTGAACGTGCCAGTAATCAATCCTCATTCAACATGTTCTGACTGTCATTCTGTGTTTTCTCTCATGTTGGTTCTTCCTGTCTCCTTTTGCATTCAGGCATTTCATGACAGCAGGTTATATTACTCCATACTGCTAAAACACCATGTGAATATATAAACTTAAATACATGTCTTTTAAGAATCATGTAGGTCTGAAGAAGTGATATTTTTAAATTTTTGGGATTGATTTCAGTTTGGCATGTGTTGACTTGTGCTGAAATTGCAAATGTGTTTTTTAAGCTTGTTGATACTTGAGTCGTTCAGATGGTGTATATCTGACAAAGAACAGTACAAGACAAAGTGAAGCTGATGAGTATTTGGGACAGAGGATGCGATAACAATCAGTTGTATAGATGACCCAAGCAAATGATGTTATGCCATTTGTCTTTGGTTTACGTGTTAGGTTACACTTTAAAGAAAAGAGGTCATGCAGAGCTGTTTGTGTGCTTTTGCTGTTAAGCATATCGTTGATATTGGCTTCAGATATTTTCTGTCTGCATCTGTTTTAAAAGTCCACAATCTCCTATTTTACCATAAGAATATTGTAATATTTCTCTTTTCATGCTGGATAACTGTTAAGCTAGTCAGCGTGTCGGAGCTAAGAGGACATCGTCATATTTCTGTACAATTTCTTTGTATTTTTTCCCTCATAGAAGATGGAAAGGAAAGCTTTCAAGCCTCTTTTTTATTACTTATCCTTTCTCTATTTATTGTGCTTTTTCCCAAATGCTTTCTTGATGGGACTTCATATTAATGGCTTTTTATTACATTCTATCCTTCTGCCCCAATATCAACGATAATAATGGTGCTGCCTTGGGAACTGGGCATGACGGCTTGGTGCAGATACTCTTGCTACAGAAAAACTGTGCTGGCAGATCAGATTTTTCTTATGTACTCTGCTATGAAGATATCCATGGCCACTGCCATGCATGCAATGGGAGTTTTTACCCCAACAATGTCTTCAGAAGACCAACATGTCCATATATGGTTAAATTAATGGGTTATCAAGTCTCATCATCGCTCTACCTCAGTGTATCAGGGTAGGATGCATCACACCTGCAACCACAGCATGTGAAAACATACAAGTTTATACACTAGTGGTATTTCCTTTCTTAAAGTAACATGATTTAGTGTAGAAATCCCCAAAACTGGGGTTTGGGTTTCTTTTTTTCTTTTTAAGAGCTAGCTGCAATCTCAGAATCAGGCCAACTCTGCCAGTGTGGACCTTTGTAAAATTTAATCTATCATGTTAAACTGAGAAGTGCAGCTCTACAAAAACTTTGATCTACAAAATACTTACATATATTCTTGAATTCTACAGAGGCTGAGGATATCAGCTTTTTGTAAGGTGCTTGACCTTTTTCAAGGGCAAACCTTTGTAACAGCTTTGACCAGGTAGATTCGGCCAACTGTTTTTTACAGCCTCATCTTTTCATTGGTTTACACTGAATTAGATGAAACACCAGTCCAGTTACTTCTGAACATACCCTCCTGAGAATCAAAATCAAGCAGAAATTTGCTTATTAGCCACAGTGAAATAGCTTGAGTCTCAGCTGAATGTTTCTAATTCTGTTCCAAATTTTTCCTGATAGCAGATAATTTAAGTGTTGGTTTTAATCTAACTTTCAGAAATAAGGAGGCTGGTAGTCAGGTTATATTTTGTATTTATAACTTGTAGTAGGACTATGTCGGGGGTTTGTCTGATTTATGATTAAAACAACTTTTCATCATGCATGCATTTCCTTACTGGTTTTGTTTTCTGATGTGCTGTGTCACGCAGTCAGTGTACAGCCAGAGTATTTACTTCTTTGACAGGTAATACAGAATATTTTCCAACTTATCTCCAGAAAATCTGAGAGATCTGACAAGATAATAGCTTTTACCTGAATCCTGTGCCTTTTTCTGTTTAGTTATTCAGTCTTTTATCTGATGCTGTGAGGCCCTTGTGTAAGTGTTACTTGATTGTTCAATAACTAAGGTGCTTTTCATAATGCCTACCAATGCTGCCAGAAACCATGCTGTTTATTTCATTCATGTTCTGATCAATTGGTTATTAAGTAATTACTATCTTGGGCCATCTCCAAAGGCTCTTTGCCTCTGCAGTACCCTCCATTACAAAGATGTTGTTTTCTGGCACTCAGTTGTGTTGAGGTGTGTTGTATCTAATTAGTGGAGAGCAGTAACAAATAAATTCCTTGGTCCATAGTACCCAAGTCATATGGGTTGCCAGCAATGCTGAACCATGCATATGAAAGTGTTCTGTAGACCATGGGAATGATTTTGCTTATTCCTATGCTGAATGTGGTATAATTCTGTTTAAAATATTTAGTTTGGTGCCCTAGGCCAAACATCTTCACTAGGCATGTTGTTAGAGGCTATCTAAATGGCCAAGCACTCATTAGGGGTGGAGAGCACTTACTCTGCACCTGCAGAGGGCAAGTGGTTTTGTTTCCTCTGCACAGAGCTGAATTCAGTCTCACCAAATCAAGCTATTCGAACCACACCAGCCTGCAGTAAGTGGGGAAGATCAGGGGATTTGCTTCAAAATTGCTCTGGTGCTCTGAGCCAAAATGCAAATATAAAACCAGCCTTTGTGTCTATATCTCCGCTGTCTTTTCCTCCCTCTCTCTTTGTGTTACTTATAGGAAAGACAGATCTTGTGGAGAGGTGGCTTTGTGATTACAAGCATGTTAAATGTTGTTTGGTTGTTGGTTGGTTATGAGGAGCTCCTATGAGAGCAGTGGCTCTGAGGGAGTTTTATATTTTGCCTTCCAAAGCATATACTGTTCTGCTCTTTGTCAAAAGCATGAAAGACAAAAAAGCCTGGACAATTACACCAAATCCTTGGTCGTGATACATAACGGCAGGAGGCAACTGTAACCAACAACTTTTTAATAAATGTATTTCCTGCAAAGAAGGAGCAGTAATGAAAGCAAATCACCAGTAGAGACCTCTGGAGAGGTGACCAGAGCATGCCTTTATTGACAATGAATGTACCTGCAGCTACCATGGAGATGGATTTATAATAACAACTGAGATTGTAAAAGAGATGTTGAAAACCAAGCCCCAAACTCTGCACCTCATTAACAGAGTAACAACAGAAATCTTAATGGAAGTGGGAAATTCTTTGAATATGCTTCATTTTCTTTATAGAGGCATCTAGTTATCTTTTTTCAGGCAGTTCATGAGACAGGCTCCTAAGAAAAGAATAAAAGGCAGTGATTTACATTATCACCAAATTCAATCTTGAAGCCAGTAATTTTGGTGTCAGCCTACAATTACAGGCAATCACTTCCACTCCTCTGGTTGTTCTAGTCTGTTACTGTTTACAGTGTGTTCCTACCTAATACACAGCATTGTGTCGAGTTGATTGTACTTGGGTAATTAAGCAACTATGTTGTATTTTCTTTATGTTGTAGTGTTGCTTCTGTGGAAAGCTAAAGGCAGATGAAAGTGTTTCTACTTAAAAGAGAAACGCATCTTTTTTGGTTCTTTTTCTGTTCTCCATTCGCTCAGTAGCTTCACAGAGATTGTATGTAGCAGCTTGTGACCTGAGAAGGTTAAAAAGGTTTCTTGCTAATGTAGGCATGATAGCCACTGAAAACCTCATCAGCACATTCTACCGGGTTTGCAAAATTCTGGCCTAATTCTTAAGAAATGTCGCCACAGATCTGGAACCCTCAAACCTCATTTGACAGCGATTTCTAGCCAACACCGGGGCTGGTGTGGGAAGCAGAGGCACCTGCACCCACCATGGCTGGTGGCAGCTGGAG
>NW_008581282.1:26185-27277 GCF_000691845.1 Merops nubicus
CCGCTGCCAGCTGTGCTCCAGTGAGTGTGTGGGAACTGCCAGCCTCCCCACAGGAGAGTGGATCGCAGACGTTCTTGGAGGAGAGGCAAAGAATACGACACATGGATTAATTTAAAATTGTTTAGGTTGGAAAAGACCTTCAAGATCACTGAGTCCAACCAACACATGCCAGGTTTCAGGTTGCAGAGAGCACACTATGGGGTCAGTCCTTCTCTTTCTGTCCCCAAGCATCAGGGTTTTTTTGTCAGTGAATCTTTTAAACTGTTTTTTTCACCAGCGGTAATTCACTGAGTTGGACTATTACTGAGCTGTATAGTTCTGTTTCTTTCCTTCTTGGCAAAAGCCTCAGTGAGTTAAAACTGGTTTCTAGTTAGCCTTAGAGTATGAAGATATTACTGTGTTCTGTCAGCTTAAAGGGCCTTCTGGTCCTCAGAAAAACAAATAATGAAACTTACCGAATTGCTGATGGTTCGAATTGTTCGTAGATTTGTTTCTTTGCTTTGCTAGGAACATACCTAGCAGGTTTTAGTTGAACAGCAACGGTTTTCTCTTGCATCCTGCAAAGATCTTCCCTAGACATTTGAGCCTGAGTCTCACTGTGACCAGAGCCTGTGGGTAAGCACTCGAGGTCTCACTGCTCTCACAAATCACGCAAATCACAGAAAGCAATAACAATGACATTTATGTAATACAATTAATGTGTTTAAGTGGACCACACTGACCATCACGCCAAGGCTGAAATGAGACCAAGAAAATCTTAAACACCCCATATTGGCAAGTTGGAAAAGCTCAGCTGCTTTAATGTGAATCATTTCAGTGCATCGTTTTAAAAAATCCTGGCAGCAGTTTCAGTCTTCCTTGAGTTGTACGTGTTTGGAGAAGTGAGAAAATAAAAAGCTGCAGGTTTTAGGCTTTTCAGTGTAACAGCTTACAGACAATATTGAAGTTTTTGATAATTACTGAGAGCTCTTTCGTGTGGCACTTTTGATCATTATATTTTCATAGGGATTTCTGACTTTGAGGAACACAGACCTTTGTGAATTCTTGCCGTTACAGCTCTGTATTTTTTTTGAAGTCTAACCTTTTACATAA
>NW_008581283.1:0-305 GCF_000691845.1 Merops nubicus
TTTTGGAGCCTACTTGTATTCGCACTACTACTTTTTCTTTTATTGAGGGGCCATTACTATTATTGTTAGTGTCCGTATCAGGGACTTGTCTTTGTACTCTCCTCCGCCGCTGATCTAATTTTCTCCTCTCAGCAGGAGGAAGGCTACTTTAGTTTCCCTGCTTGGCAGGCCTCTCGGTTGATCTTCCCCACTCAGCTGACCTCCCTCTGGAGCTTGACCTTGGCCTAGGCCTTTCAGGCCGTCTAGTTTGCTTCTGTTGATTGGTCTGGGCATTCCCATATTTTTCCCGCCAGCCCTGTCCCAAT
>NW_008581283.1:405-942 GCF_000691845.1 Merops nubicus
GGGAATCCCAAACACCTGGCTTCATCCTTGAGCTTGGCAAATCCCGCCCCCAGGTATATTCTGGTGGAATGGATGGCCTCTTAAAGCGCTTACTCCCTTGTGGGCCTGTCGAACAGCCATCCACAGGAAGGCTGGCCGGTTGTTTTCTCTGCCGGTTTCTATTTACCACCGACCAATCACCCCATGATTTCTCCTGCTGTCTTGAAGGAGGAGGAGGAGACGGAGGAGGAGATTGAGGCTGCCTCGCAGCCACCTCAGCATAAGTGACTTTATTAACTTGTTTAGTCGAATGGGATTCCTGTATTCCCCTACATATTCTACTGCAATTCAGTAGCAAAGTGGTTAACTGATGCCATGTGATAATTCTTTTTCCTGCCTCAATGTCGTCTTGAATCGCCATTACGATATTCTGTAATTGCATAGGGAGTAACTGGACTAATGGAATTACCTTTCCCCCTTCACCCTCACATTCATAGGGCCATTCTGTTCCAGTTTTAATCTACGATCATATATCATTTGCAGAATTGCAGCCTTGTA
>NW_008581283.1:1047-1367 GCF_000691845.1 Merops nubicus
GGGTGTGCCTTATTACCATTCATTAACACAATCTCATGCCCCCACTGCCCCGCCGCTTCTTGTTCAGTTAGATACACATCATACCCCCCAGTGCGAGAAACCCGTATTACATATTCTCAGTCTCAGATGGGTGCCGGCTGTATTTTTCTCTTAGCTTTGCTAGATCAAGAGAAGAATAAGATTTTCCTTAATTCTCATCATCCGTGGAGTAGTTGATGGCAGTGTCTCCGAAACAGTAGTTACCCTGATTGGGCAGACCTGCCTATGCTCCACTCCCTCTTGATTTCCACTCGCAGTTTCTTCTCCCTCTGAAAGGCTCT
>NW_008581284.1:0-8908 GCF_000691845.1 Merops nubicus
GGTCATTCATATCGGTCCTTCACAACAGTCCATGTTTCATTCAAGTCAATAATCTGGCTTTTTTGCTCTAATCATTATTTTTCTGCTTGCCTTTTACTTTTCACTTACAGAAGCAACAGCTTTCATGGCATATCTTCATGGTTTTCTGTGTGTGTTTTGCCAATGACCAGGCCCAACAAAAATGATAGGGGCAGCAGGAAGATGAACCAATATGCAGACCGTATTGTAAACAAAAATTTTATGATATGAATGCCCGCTGGGGGTACAAACAAGTCAATCAGCTGATACATAATCGACGCCAACCCCAACGATCCCACAAAAAATGTGACTCAGCCAACAACAGGTGGTATAAACAGTGAACCGAGGTTTCCCACAGTTGGTATGGGAAACAGCCAAACCAGCCAGTTAAATACATAAGAGAAAGGTGCCCACATGGCGACTCTAACCTGATCAGCCCGCGTTCGCAAAGGTTTTAAGCAGACCGGGGCCCAGCTCCAGGGAGAGTCGGGAGGTCTGCCCTGAACCAGGAAGCTCTGTGGAGTGCACTCCACCGACAGACACTCCTGACTCCCTGCAAGTGGTCCCAGCTTTTATCCCCAAGCAGACACCTGACCTTTGTTCACTCAATGCAGGACCCCTGGGGCTCATTTCCCTTATGGCTCTCCCTGCAGGGCCGGCCGCACCCTGGGGGGAAGCTATAAGGCAAACTCACCACCTCTTTATGAAGGGCTGTGGGAATCACCCATATGTCAACCTTAATTCGGGGCTCGGGGTTCAAACCCCAGCATTTCAGTGTGTGAGGTATTGCCCTTGTTTGTGCTGCTGTTGTTAGAACCACCTGCAGTCTTCCTGGATTTTGAGCTCTGCCACTCTTCTCCCCCCAGTTCTATGCTGGTTCTCAGTCCAATGTTGGAACATCGGGGTGTTTTCCACTCTGCAGATTTCTTCCTGGAGTGGACAACTTCAGTTGTCTCAGCATGTCAACAGGCTAACCAAGAGTTTGGATTATAAAGACTGCAAAGTGGTTTTTTTACTAATTCCAGCCACAACCAACCCACTGTAGGAAATCACAGCGTGTTCCTAAGCATTCCACAGCTTAGACAGGTTGATTATTCCCTTACAGCTCAACTTTCCTTTAGTTAAAAGACATTGCATTCATACATTTCAACTGTGTATCATATCACTCAAGTCTTCATAATACAACTTTGTAGTAAACGTTCTAACTAAACAGTGTCTGATGTGCATGATGTGTTAAAGAGTTTTTAGTTACTATAGGAAATGAGGTGTTACTCTAAGAGGTTTTTTTTCCCCACTGATACTGCAGATTGAGATGAAAGCTCTGTCTCTGTATCTTCCTGTTGTCTTTTGTACTGTTGAATATTCGGTTGTCCCAGAGCTTCTAGTTGCCCCATTCTTCCCATCAGATACTGTTCTTGCCTTTTGATTGTTACCCAGCTATATTAACTCTGGGCCCTATGCATCCCAGAGCAGCCTGTTCCTGCTCACCTTGCTTGTAGCAGCCTCTTCCCATACAGCTCTCTCTGGTGCCACTCAACGACCATATCCCAGAACTACACCAGTTCAGCTGGTGCTTTGTCCAAGTAGTATGACCTATATCAGTGAGTACTTTCACACTAGGACGATGCCATGTGTTGGTGTAATCACTGCTAAGACAAGGCTGTGCTTATGCTAGTACTTGTTTACCAACAGACATAAAAAATGCATTTTATTGACACCATTTCCTGTATGTTGGCAAAATTAGGCTTTTATTTTAGTACTATAAGCATAGCAAAGAGAACTAGTCACAATATGGTTTCTGCTGCTATAATGAGTTTTTGACCATCATGCTGGACAGAGTACTGGATCAGAGCTGACTTCAATTACTGTATTTGCAGAGCATGCACTACACCTTGTAATAGCAAAACCTGCTTATACCAGGCTATCTGATTGTCATGCACAGTTGATTCTGCTATTGATAATGATTTAAACTAAATCAGGAGTGCTTTTGTGGTGTGTTATATCTAAGGGTATATACTAAATGCAGGGCTTTTATGGCTACAGCACCTGTGAATAATGGTGTTTGCTGGGGGTGTTTTAATGATTTACCAGTAAAACTTAAAACCAGGTTGTGCCTAAGCTGCCTAATTTCTGTTTCTTGTCTATTTAAAATGCAGTATAGGTGAGTCTAGGTTTCTGTCATTCATGGATATATCAGATTTTTTTTTTTTAAAGAATCATAAACCAGTAAGGGATGCCTTAGAAAATAATGTTTATATCACTACATTTAAAGCCTCCTTCTCTTCAATTACACAAATGGTATGAGACCCAAAGCAATTGTTAAAGGTATTTTAAATAAGACTAGAATCTAAATATTTTAGTCAATTTTTTTTTTTTTTTTATACTGTGAACTTTCAGGTTTATTACTGTATATTGTAGCTTTTCTTACAGATAGGAGAAGAAAGAATCAGGGTGTTTAGGAATTTTAAAGCACCTCATTGCTCTGAGGAAGACAGATTTTTTTTTTTTTTTTCTTAGATTTGGGTCCTATTTTTAATGTCTTAACTAGCATTTTAATCTTCCTAGACTGGAGACTACTCAGTTGTTACCAGATTTTTGTTTCAGACATTATTCTATAGCTTTGGTTGGTACCAGGAAGCTTTGTGATCTTTAACTGATAAATAGAAAAGGATGGTCACCTTGCCCCTTTGGGCAGATTGTCATGTTTCACCATGTTATTAGAGTTGAGGGAATTAAAGCAATCGATAGTTTTCTGAATCCAAATTTGAAGCTATGCTGACAAGTACTTTTGGTCTGTCCTGTGACTCTGGAAATTAATGGTGGGTAAGGCAAGCATTCCCAGCAACAGAAACGTTTGAGACTTCTTGATTCTAAGCCCATGTTGCCAGGGCTCTGAGCACACCAACTGGATTTGTGGCCTAAAAAAAAACTACTCCTACGTTTTTTGCTGTCTGTACCCAAGGCCAGCTCGGACATTATATTGCTCTGTAACCTTGGATCAAGGGGCTGTGAAAATAGCCAAGTCACAAGAAAGAGCTATGGGAAGCCTCATCTGGGTCCTCTGCTATGTTCACTTTCAGGCCCTTGTTTGTGGCCCTTGCCTAAGCTATGCTGTAGCTATGGTTGGTCCTTGTCTGAGACTAATATGATGTAGTAGTGCCCAGTCTTACAGCCTGCTGATACTGACTTTGCCTTGCTGACTGAGCTTCCTCACTGCACCTTGGACCTGCTGTGTCCCTACAGACTCACCTGGCATTCACTGGACTGTCACCAACCCTGGCTGCCATCCCTGGGTCTGGCCCCCTTGCCAGGCCAGGGTCCTGTCAGGATGCCCCATGCTTGTGCAGCTGCTGCCCTGGCTGCCTCACTGGCACCCTGGCTCCTCACTTTCCTGCCCTTGCAGGGCAGCTCAGCCCTCACTGCTCCCTTACACTGCTTACTCAAGCAGGAGGTCTTCTTTAAACAGCTTTCTTTGTCGGGGATGACCTAGGTCGAGGAGCTCTGCCAGTCCTGTGAAAGCAGAGGAAGCTGCCCTGGGAGATGGGAGCCTGAGCTTTTTATAATGCTTAAGTTGGACTGGGAATCTTGTTTCATTGAGGGGAAATTTAGCCAGCAGCTCTGGACAGTTTAATTTCTCATTTGCAAATCATATTGTTGGAAAGAAAGCATAAAATATTAGCAAGGTTATTTTATTTTTAAACACCATTTTGATTTCCCACAAAGCACTACCCATCAGATCCCAGGTTTTCCATCAGAAAAAAAAAAAAAAAAATTGGAAGTTTAAAATGTAATCACAAGGGGTTTTTAATGGTTGTTTTTCACATATAGGGATGCTGATGGCATTTAGATTACAAAACTATTTCAATTTACATCTCCAAAACTAATACAAAAACATTTAAAAGTGTTTCAGTCCCAAGAACTCAGGCACTTTATAAACATTGCTGAGTTGAAGTTTGTAGCTTTCCAGTAAAGTATGAACTGTTCCTTGCCATTCCTATGAAGAGAAAATTAGGAAAGGTTAAGGTCATTTACTCAAATGATTAATATTATTTTATAATTAAAGTATTTGGTTTTGACTTAGCATCATTTCGTGGCCATCTAACAAAGCTAAAACTGTGGTCGTACTTAAATGCATATCCCATTCCCCACTATTGGCCACATTTTTCTCACGTTTCTCCTGTTTATCCTCTCTCTCACTTGTTTGGCTGCTCAGTGAACTAGCTGATGTTTTCAGCTGAACCAGAGCAGGAATTAGCTGTCAGTCAGATTAGGTCCCTAATGGTGCTGAGAGGCTGTGTGTAATCCCATCCTTAGAAAATATGTTATATTCCTAGTTTTGCTACAGACTTCTTGTATGACCTTTAGCAAATCCCTTAAGCTTTCTCTCAGTTGTGAAATTCAGGTAATTATATTCCCCAGCTTTTTGCTATGTGAAGATTAATTTATTAGTATGCATGAGATGTTAATATCCTACAATGATGAAAGCCATGGAAGTTCCTAGATCAACTCAGTTATATATTTGAGATTTATCGATTCACAGCTACAGAGACTTTGTTCCTGCTAAAAGCCTCAGTAAGCTAGACACTTCCACATCTTACCGTATTAAAATGGAGTTCAAAAGCAGTAATAATCTTATTCCATTGTCATCGTCATGGCGACTGTATCCTAAATTTGCTCAAATCGTCTTAGTGGAGATGTGATTCCTGCAGGTTTCAAAAGGCTGTTGTTGCCAATACATGAGTGGCTAGTGTGTAAATTTTTTAAATATATGTGCCGTTCTGAATTTTGAATGTTTGAAATGTATAAGCCTTGGTGTGCCATCATGATTTAGGTAATGATCCACTGGTGCTTACAGTGCTAGAATAATCTAGTCATTTTTAAGCTGGTCATCTTCAAGTTTCGGCTGGTTTGGTAGCAAGTTAACTGCAAAATGTGTTCTCATGGTCTCATTTGCAGAACTGGATGGGGAGGATGTGAAGACTTAAATACCTTAACAGTGGTTCCTACCATGCAGTGCTAGCTGTGATGTTGAGGAATGAGCTCTGCTGAGACTGACAGAGCCACTTCTTTCCAGCTGAACAGAGAAGCTCACATAAGCTGTATTATTCTAAGTGATGTCTTCAATGTGCCTGTTAAGGTCCCTCATGTTCAGAGTGGTTGAGACAAAGATGTATTTCCTATATATGTGACCTGAAAAAAAAGGTGGTCAAAGGAGAAAATGCTTAAGAAAAAGGTTTGGTGTTCATATGAATGAGAATATTACTTCATTCTGTTTGTAATAGTCACTAAGCACAGTGGTGTGTACTGTGGCACTGACTGTACTTATCAGAAAGGTAATGGAAGCTCTATTGCAAGGAATGGTAACAGCTTGGGGTGTGGCATATAAGGAAATAATTAAAAGGCCCATTTGATTAGACAACAAACTCTAGCTTAGTTGTTACCAGTTCAATAATCATTAATATCCAGAACACAAACTCTTCCTACCTGAGTTTAAGGAGTAAATTTGCTGAGTGGAACAGCTCGTAAATGTTTATAAGGTGGGGGGAGAAGAAAGGAGGCAAAAGCATCAAGGCCTCCATCCTGGGAAAAAAAGTGGTTTATATTGTAAGGTCATTATGTTCTGACAGACATTAACTTCAGGGATACTTAGTAAGAACACAGCTGACAGTGACTTCTGAATCAAGGTTTTCCAGTGTGTAAGACACTTTTTGTAATGTGAATTGCCAAGAAAATTCTCATGTCTTCCCTGTGGGCAGAAAGCTCTGAGCTTTGATGAAAGCAAGTGTTCTAGTGACAATATTGAGTATGTTACCTATTTAACTACGTATTATTCACTAAAGGAGAAGGGAGGTTGAAAGCATTTAGTCCATTCCCATCAGGACCAGCTGCTGTTGTGTCAACCTTCATATCTCATGATGTCATTCAAAGCACTCATCCCTCACTGCTGCCAAATTAGAGCTTTTACAACTTGATGTACATAATTGCAGAGAGCTGTGCTACACCATGTGATGATCATAATTGCAATATTAGATGAGGATGCATCTCATCAACTGCAATATAGAGAGAATGGTATACCTTCATTTGTTTCTCTGAGCTAGCAGTGATAGTAGAACAGTCCCTTCTTGCTCTGTGTTATTTTATGCCAGCTTATATGGCTGTTTAGGTTGCATCTGCTGTCTTTCTACTCAGAAATAAAAGGAGTGAGTGGATGTTCCACCTTCTGCATGCTATAAGTGGATGGTACCATTGGTTATGAACCCAAATTCTCATGCTTGTCTTTGACTTTATACAGGTATGTTTAAAGCTAATTAATTAGACTGAAATGTTATTGTAAGCACCAATGTTATTCTCATCAAAATCCTTCAAACCCAAAATTAAAGTTTGGGTTATTTTTCTCTAAATAATTTTTTATTCCTTTATCTGTGGAGGGTACTGAAGAAGACTATTGAAAGGTCTTAGTATTGGCTTGCCCTTTCTCCTGTGGTGGCCTACAGGTTTTAATTATTGCCCATTTTTATTTTAGCCTGGCTATGTAAAGTGTTTTGTCACTTTGGGATCCATCATTTGGTGACTGGACTTAATGACCCACTGTCCTGGAGTCCTATATCTTAGGAAAGGCCAAACCATGTTCAAATAGGACCGTTCTGAGCTGCCTTCAATTAGTGATTTTAAACGAGCCCTCACTTTTTCTCTGGAATCTCCAAAATCTGCAGACTCCTATGCTTTTCAGTGTCTGAAAAGTCCTGTGGAAGAGCTACTGCCTGTAATGCTTTGAACAGCAGAGCCTTCAGTACTGCAGGGCTCTTCCTGTCTCCAGCAGGGGACCTGTTTTTCAAAGGCAGCTTAGCCTACTGGCACTGACCAACCGCTTCAAGGTCTTGCTGTTGCTTTCATTTCTATTATTTTACCTGACTCTGAAGCTCTGATACCGTTCCGGAGTTGTACCCTGAATGCATGGAACATTTTCTACAGGTCCCACTGTTTATAAAACTGCTGCCCTGGAAAGTTCTTCCTATAAAAGCAGCTCATTTCAACAAATTGCAGAGTGCAGTCGTATGCTAGAAATTCCTTAAATTGTAAGCTTAGTGGGACAAACTGGGACAATAATTAGGATAAATATTACTATAATGGTATCAATTGTCAGCCAGCAGTTTAGATAGTGGTATGTCAAGAGCAGCACAGAAATTCATGCCTCAGGAACTAACCACCCCATACCCCACTGCCACCACCTGCAACAACTATGCACAGATGGAGAAGCTGGCTGGTTTCAATCAATAGTAACTAACTCATTTTTCTGTGCTGATTTATTTGGCCTGTGCTCTTGCTATCTTACCCCCTTTTTTTTTTTTTCACGTTATTGCTGGCAGAAAGGTCTTCTCTACTACCAAGTTTGTCTAGTCTTGGAGTCCTAGTGTTAAGCTTAATATTCAATGACAATTTAATACTTCCTCTTTTAAGTCTTGCTGACCTTCGGTTTTGGGGCAGATAAATTTCTAATGTGTGTATATGAAAAAAAAATTGTCTAGCTTTTAAAAATGAGATTGAAAGGAATCATTAGTTTAACATGAAAACATGCACTGTTTTTTTTTCCCCCTACTACTAGCAGCCTTTATACTGAGTTTAACTGTTGCTTGTGAGAAAATGGAAGTTCACTGCACAAATTATTCCATATTTGAAAGTGGTTGATACACCAAGGGTAAGGATTTTGTTCTTCCTTCAGCTTTCTCAGCAGCACAGCAAAACAGAAGTACCTTGCTTCCCTATTTGTAATAGCCAGTTAATCTAAAGTCTTCACTGAATAAGCGATACCAAAAAAGTTTACTTAAAGGGGGCTATCCTAAACTGAACTAGGACTGAATAAAGTATCTAACAAGTTGTATATCTTTTCAGAACTTTAAATCACACTTCATCATACTTCCTAAAAATTTATGAGATTCAGCTCTGCTTTTAATCAGTACTGACTTTGAAAGCTTTCTTGATGATGTATTTTCATTAGTTCTAATTACCTTAAATTCAAAAAAAAAAGTAGAAAGTAAGATTTTAAAATCTACAGAAATCTTACCACTCTTCCAGATCTCCATAAAGCTAAAAATACAAAGCATTGAAACTCGGAGTGAGACTGTGCACTCTACAAATAAGTATTTTCAAATTAATTTCATAGTGAGTAAAACGTTGCTTATAGTATACAAAAACTGACACTGCTAAGATGGTGGAAATAAAAAAATCTGTACTAATATAAACAGCAGTTTCATCTAACCACAATGTTTGTGTGTTGGTTTTTTTTTTTTTTTTTTTAAATAAAATTACAGGGTCTCATGTTCTACAAGAAGAGCCAGTAGAATTTAGTTTATGATTCTTGTCTTGAATATTTAAATCGGTTAGTTCAGGTTAGCCAGAGGTGAGGTTTACTCAGCGGTACTGTCCTTCCTGGTGGCATGAGAGGCTGTGATGCAGCTTTGCTACCCTGCCTCGAAAGAGCCAGTCCTGTCAAGCGGTGACTCAAGCGGTGACTTAACCACTTTGCAGGACTGAAAATCCTCATCACTGACGAAAACAAATTTCCTTTGCACGTTCTCTAATTTAAATAAAAGTAGTTTTGCAGCAGCAGTCCTTTCGTCAGGAATATTCGTGTGCGCACAGCTGTGCTCCAGAGACACTCGTGTGGTTGCGCTACTGCCCTAACAGGTGCTTTCCAGCCGCCAGCCGGGCGACGCGTATCCGCCCGAGCCCTTCCCCAGACCCGGACGCAGCCCCGTGGTAGGGGCTAGAGGGGCGCCCGGGGTCTCCTAGGGTCGTGGCCCTTCGCGGGATCCCGCAGTGCTTCGAGCAGCGGGATGCAGGGCAAGGAAGACAGCCGGAGGCGGGTCCGGCAGGTAAGGAGGCGCAGGGG
>NW_008581285.1:0-292 GCF_000691845.1 Merops nubicus
CCCCCCATCCCATCCCCATTCCCAATCTCAATCCCATTCCCATCCCAGGAGCTCCCTTCCCTCCCCGCCGGGGGTTAAAACTCGTTTCCATCTCTTCTGATGATTATTAATTATTTAATTCCCTTTTTTTTTTCCCAAATTTGGCCTCTCCGGAGCACTCGGCGCTTTCTGCCCCCACCCCGGGGTCGTGAGAAAAGCCACCATGGAAATTCCCAAGGGATTCTGCTCCGCTCCCTATCTTCCCGGTTATAAATAGTCACAGTTAAGGGAAGCAAAAAAAAAAAACCCATAA
>NW_008581285.1:338-924 GCF_000691845.1 Merops nubicus
CCCAAAACGCTCCTTGACCTTTTTCCGAGGATTTTTCCAGCCTCGTTTTTCCAGCCGGATTCAGATTCCAGCACTTGGATCCTATTTTTTTTTTTGGGGGGGGAGATTTCAGGTTGTGCTTGGATCCGGGAAGTGGGATGAAGTTTTTTTGGGGTGAAATGATAGGATTTCAATTAAGGATGGGGAAAATAAGGGGAAATAATTGGAAAATGGTTTTTCCCGGGATATTGAAAGGGTTTTTTTTTTTTCCATAGGGAAAAAAATTGGGAGTTGTTGGAAAGGTTTTTCCATAAGGAAAAATTTCAGGGTGTTTTGAAAGGTAATTTTAATAGAGGTTTTTCCATAGGGATAAAATTTTGGGAAGGTTCATTTAAAAGAGATTTTTCCATAGGGGAAAAAATTCCAAGTTATTTTAAAGGTCCATTTGAAGATTTTTCCAGAGGGGAAAAAAATTCCAAGTATTTTGAAAAATAAATGTAAAGATTTTTTCCATAGGGAAAAAAAATTCCAACGATTTTTCAAGGAAATTTAAAGAGGATTTTTTTCCATAAAGAAAAAATCCAAAAGCTTTTGAGAGGTAAATTTA
>NW_008581285.1:937-1498 GCF_000691845.1 Merops nubicus
AGGGAAAAAGGGATTTTTAAAGATCATTTTAAAGATTATTTGGTTTTCCTTTTGGGAAAAAATTGGGGATTTTTTAGAGGAATATGGAAAGCTGTTTTTTTTTCTCCCTTGGGAAAAATCCCCCCCTGCCTCTTTTTCAGAGTCAACTTTAAAGCTCCTTTTTCTCCCAGCTAAAAATTCCCAGCGGGATTCTGGGCCCCAGATCCTGGCAGATCGGCCGGAGCGAAAAAAAACCCAGGGCCAGGTGTTTGGCTGGAAGCAGTTGGCCAAAAATCCGGAATTTTTCCCCCAAAAGGCAGCGGGGAGGTGCCGAGGATCCTCCCCCCGCCCCGCGCCGCGGGATTGGCAGCTTAATATTTGGTTTTTTGAGCCGGTTAAAGCATTAAAGGATTGGGAGAGTTGAGGTGGTTAAAGCCGGAGTCGGTGCCAAAAAGCTGGATCTGGATCCGAGCTCCTCTTCCCGAAGGATCCGAGGGGGACGCGAGGGAGGCGCCGGCTCCGCACGCCGCCGCTGGGAAGCGCCGGAGCTGGGTTGAGCTTGGCCGTCAGTAGGGGTCAGCG
>NW_008581285.1:1541-1829 GCF_000691845.1 Merops nubicus
ACGCCCAGGGGGTGGGTTTGACACCTCGGGGTAATTCCAGAGGGATTTTTCCAGCTCTGGAGTTTGGATTTTTCCCTTTTTCTGCCCCCTCCCCCCCTCCAAATGATCTGGATGGAAAAACTGGGCAGAAAAAATCGGGATTTTTCCCAGTTTTTGGGGAGGTTCAGGAGCTGTGGTGATGTGTAATGGCATCATTTGCCTCATTAATCAATTATATTAGCATTATTAACCTTATTATTATCAATACTTTCATTATTATTGATATTTTCTTATTATTTTGGTGATTTT
>NW_008581286.1:0-561 GCF_000691845.1 Merops nubicus
CGTGGCAGGGAGAAGGGACTGCCCACCAGACCTCCTCTGACGGTGTCTGTGCCCGGGTTTCTGCTCTGGGCTGTTTATGGTCCTCGCTGTGTAATGGTGCAAGCACAGTCCTGGCTTCCCAGCTTGCGCCTTTCTCCCCGCCCTGAACAACTTGCACATCAATTCCTTCATCCATTTGCAAGTGTGGCAATAGAAGGTGGCCTGCTGCCTCCTGAGCAGCTCTGAGATGCTCTGAGAGCCTGTAACCTCTGGTGTGTGCCATGCCAGGGCCTCCTCGGTGCTCACTAAGCCCCGGCAGCCGGGTCACACTGCAGCGCACAACTGGGGAAGGCAAGAAAAATAGTGTCAGCGTTGTGACAACTGTCCTGGCAGCAGCCTGGGGTGGTTGTAACCCTCGGGTAGAGTTACTCTGCAAGATGCACGCTGGGAGGAGATGGCAGATTATTTGAATAAGAAAACCCCTGGAGACTAACAGTGTTTTACTAAGCCCCGTTCGAAGCCCCACAGCGCTGCCTCCGGTCCCCGGGTCCGTGGTGCGACCTGGGGCTGCCTCTGGTCCCC
>NW_008581286.1:743-4556 GCF_000691845.1 Merops nubicus
GGATAGTCTGGTCCCACAGGGGATAGAGGATCCCTGGAAAGCTGCTGGGCAGGTTGCAGGGAATGCAGATCTCCTTGGCCGAGCCCCGTGGTTGTCAGCAGGGCAGATCCAGACCTTTGCCTGTATCCTGCAGCAACGGTATCGATCGCCCAGGCACCGTGCTGAGGTCCTGCCTCAGGTCTCGTGGCCACGTGTTGCCAAGTGTTCTCACCGTGATTTTAACCACAGGGAATGGAAAACTTAAACTGTCTCGGGCGAGGGATTGACAGAGCAGCTCTTCAGACCTTTTGCTTTGACCTTCCCAGTTCCAATCCAGCCCAAATTGGTGGTGAGTGTCCATCCTTCCTGTCCAGCAGCAGCCATACAGTGAATTTGGTGGCCCTCCTCCTGGTCCTTGCTGGACAAGCAGGCCATAAACACCCCTGCAGATGACACAGACTGAAACTTTCATGGGGCTGATGTTCCTGAACCTCTAGAAAAGTGGGTGGGCTTTTGCATATCAAAACAAGCCTGTGTCTTTGCTATGCTGGCTCTATTTGTTTTCTGAACAATTAGGAGATTTGCAGTTGCTAAACAGATCCTCGAAAACTTTAATTGCTCAGCTCAGATGCCTTTGAGGTCAGTGCTTGTTCTTTACAGCTGGGAGGGAGGCAAGGGAGGGGCAAAGATATCTCTTAAAAGCTATTTTCTTTTTGTTTCCTATGGTCCCTTTGGAAAAAGATCATTTTCTCCTGTTCTCCCCCAGGCACAACCTGATATGCCCCTTGCAATTTGCCAGATGAACATCATCTGTTGGTATTTCTTGGATGGGGAGCTACCTTCTGGCTCCTTTCCAGAAAGATTTGGAGCTGGAGGCAAGGCCAGGAGCAGGCTGAGGGGCTGATTGTTGGTGGCTGCTGCAGGGTGGGAATAAAAGAGGTGGGAGGTTGTTTTTTTTTTAAAATTACTTGATATGTTTAGAAGTTGGAAAGAAGTTTCTAAATGTCTTTATAGAAGGATTGTATTACTCGGAGGCTGCTGTGCCATATTTCCATAGAGGTGGGAAACCTGGTGCTGGCTCTTGCTGAGGTTTTATTGGATTTACTACCAGATTGGCAGCCCTGGAAACTGAAATCTTTGTTTATCCACAGGCTGGATGGGCAACACCCCCCTGGCCACCTCCATGTCTCAGCTTCACTCCTGGGGCTCCCTGCAATGGGGCAGTCAGGAGGTCCCATGCTGCAGCTCGGGGTGCTTCAGGGCTCCCCCAGGTCCCACTGTTGCTCTGCTCTGGCCACCTATTTTCTATCAGGTTGGGGTTACAGGGTAGAGGCAACTAAATGCAGCCTTGGAGGATTTCAGAGGTTCTCTGTGCCTGGGTTTGGGGTGCGATGAGCAAAGACAGCCCCAGGCCAGCTGTGGAGCTGGGGTGTCAGCTGTGAGCACCCCACAGACAGGACCAGAACACAGCTTGGGTTTAGGGCCACCCGCGTTGGGCTGGCCATAGGAAGGTCTTTGCCACTAGCAGCTCCTCCATCACCCTTTCTGGCTAATTGCCAGCCGCCCTGTCCCCCGAGGGACGGGTAATTGAAGGAGCAGAGAGCTTATTTAGGTCACTCTAAACCACATTTAAAGGCTGAGCATCCCCCACTTGTACTTTCTCTAAGCTGTTGTCTCCAGAGCTGCCTAGTGCCCGGCTTTCAAGTGGACGCCTTCCTTTTAATTCAATATATACTTGCAGCAGGGCTGCTTCAGTTCTCAAGTATTTTTTCATCTCCCACGGACCCAGCAAGAGAGGGGGAAAAAATGTCGTTGCTAAGGAGCAGGATTTGGCTACAAAGCTGGCTGGGCTGCTGGCAGGGGGCCCGGGGGGCTCCAGCACAGCTCGTGGCAGGGCAGAGGCTGTGCTTTGCTTTGGTGGGGTGGTGCCTGCAGGGTCTGGATGGGGGGAGCTGGGATTTAAAGCATCACTTGCCCTTAGGCAGAAAGAGCTGAGTTGTAGGGCTCATACCCTCTGTAGATTGGTTTGTCCCGTGTGTGGTGCTGGGTTAGACCTGATGGCAGCATCCTTGGTCTGTCCAAAATGTGTGGCTCCAGGGGTCTGTAGGACCTTCATTCTGCAGTGAGAAGCATGTTTAGGCTGAAAGATGAGGCTGGTATGAGAGCTTTTACCAGAAGGGACTTGGTGCCCGTGGAGACCTATTGAGCATCACACTGAAATGGTATTGCAGCCTCTGGCTGGAGTGTGCCTGCCCAGGAGAACTGGCAGCAGGGGAAGATTTGAGCTGGTTGGCTCCTTCCATTGTCTGTTTGTCCCATTCCTGTCCCCATGTGAAGACTTCACAGCAGCCCCAGCCCTTCTGGCTCACACACCTCCAATAAAGATCCATTTGGACTTTGCTCCGGAGTCGTTAGGGAATGGGAGTGCTGAGCTCCAGCCTGGAGTGATCCCAGCCTGGAGTGATCCCAGCCAGGGGTGGTCCCTACCACTCCCCAGTGGTCCCAGCCACTCCCCAGGGCTCTGCCTCTCCGGTTGGCATCTGAACAGAGACCCAGGCAGGGGTCTGAGCAGGGGCTGAGAGGTGACAGCAAACCTGCCCTGAGCACACGCTGCGGGCTGGCACACGAGGAGCTTTGCTCACGTGTAATCTGGGGTTTGCAGAAGGGCTTCTGTGGATGGGCCTTTTTTTCTCTCTGATATCTGGGAACAGCTCTCCCAGAGGTGACGGGAGAGTCCTAAGTCCCTGCATGGGTTATGTCATCCCAGGGGCTGCAGTGAGCAAACACCCATCTCCTTCGGGGCGGTGAAGTGGCAACTCCCCAACACTTCAGAGTTCTGTCACTTTCCTCCTGATTTTGTTTGGTTTGGTTTTATGATGTTATGCAAATAATCTCTTAAAGTTTTTGGTAACATTCCTGGGGCTGCATTGGTGCACGTTCTTGCAGGGCAGCACTTCTACCCCCGAGAGTTTCCCTCTTCATACCAGAGAGTCAGTAGTTGTGGGACAGCTAAATGTCAGTGGAGATTAAGCAGCACACGCAGAGTCACATGCGTGGCCCGTTTCACTTGCATAGCTCAACAGCAGTGGGTTTGTTTTCATTGCACAGTTGGTATTTTGATGAGCCCTGCTGTCAGAAACACGCTGGGATGGGGAAGGGCATCTGCCCTCTGCACGTGAGGTGCAGTGAGAACCAGTGGGCACAGCTCCTGGTGAGTCCCGGGCTCAACAGAGGCAGGATGGAGACAGCTCTGGCTGCCAGGCACCAGCAGAGCCCTCGGAGCTGACAGAGGAGGAAAAAAGTTGCTTTAACTTGCAAACAGAGCAGATTGGAGAGGAAACTCGTCGGACGCAACTTCATCTGGAATGCTGAGGCATTATTTTTAGCGTGGCTTTGCTTTCTGCTAACCACACTTGAACAAACAGCAGCTGAGCCGAGGGCCTGTGTGGAAACCTGCTTTTCAAAGGGCTCGCTACCCGTCTTACCAGAACTCCTTTTCATGTGATGGAGCAAAACCACGCAACCTTTCCCTGCTCTTTGCAGTGGTTGGGTCTCCATGGAGACTCACAAGCTGAGAGCCTGCCCCAGGCTCCCCGCTCCAGCCAGTGTTTCATTTGTGAAATGATGTGTTTGCTTTGGGTTTGCCTCTTAGAGATGGAACCAGCTTCAGGAAACCATCGTTTAACCAAGCTGGGCAAAGGGAAGCCTGTCACCCGAGACTGGCAGGGCGAAAACTCAGCTGGGGGAAGCGAGCAAGGATGCTGAGGCAGACACAGGAGCTCACCTTCCAGTTCAGGCCAAAACCCCAGGGAGTTTGTTCAAAGACATTTGCCT
>NW_008581287.1:0-9868 GCF_000691845.1 Merops nubicus
CTCTCCTGTCCTATCCACAGGCTTTTTTGGGCTTTCCAGCTCCTCTTCGTCTGCTGGAGCTTTTCCATATTCCCGTCTCCTAGCAAGCAAGGGACTCGCCATCCTCCCCAGATCCGCAGCATCGCCAGACCTGGCAGTGCTCTGGGAAGAAGCCGGCCGGCTCGGGGCTGGGGCCTTCGTGTCTCTGCTCGCCCTAAACCAGAGAGATTTGGGTTAGTTTGTGTGATTTCTGGTGGCCGTGGTGTCGTGCAGCAAGGACAAGGCTGTGCAGCAAGCAGCCAGCGTTGGCACGGTGGCCTCAGAATAAACTCCTGCTGCTGCAGCGAGCACTTGGGCAATACCCAAAAGATTTTTGTCTCAAATAACTCTAGGTCAGCCAACCCTGCTAAATCCACAGCGTGGCCAACTTCAGCTCTGCCAAACCAACACACACTTCCAAATGTCCTGTTTTTTTTTTTTTTCTTGACAGATTATTATTACAGGATTTATTTTATTTCTGTCACAGCCAAAGATTATTCACTAAGATTTTTTGAAACCAGCTCACCGAGCACCCCGAATGCATCTTAATGAGTGTTTCACCCAGGCTGCTGCTGGGGAAGGAGCATGACTGTGAACTGCAAGACCCAAAAAACACCTGGCCTGGGGCTGCTCGCTGAAGAGGGGCTGATAGAAGCTTTGTGGGGATGGGGTCTCATCCTGCAAAAGGGTGACACAGGAACTATGTGGGCTCCCCCCTCCTCACACCAAAGAAGAGCCACCCTGGACACTGTCACAGCAGGACACCAGCCCCAGACCACGCAGCCCTCACCCAACAGGATCATTGAAAAGCTGCAGGATTGGCTCAGCCAGAATCATAATCACAACATTGTTGTGGTTGGAAGAGACCTTTAAGACCACCAAGTCCAACCATCCCCCAGCACTGCCAGGTCCCCACTGCCCCGTGTCCCTCACCCCACATCTCCACGCCTTGGAAACCCCTCCAGGGGTGGGGACTCCACCACTGCCCTGGGCAGCCTGGCACAGCCCTGGGCAACCCTCAAGGGGAAGAAATTGCTCCCAATACCCAACCCTAACCTCCCCTGGTGGAACTTGAGGCTGTTTCCTCTTGTCCTATCAACATGATGCCAAACTTGGAACAGCATCAGCTCAGCACAGGCAGCGTGTTGCTCGTGCTGCCAGGTTTGCAGCTTCTGTAGAAAGGGCAATAATAGTAATAATAGTAATAATAATGATGATGATGATTTGGCATGTCCCTCTGTGCTGAGAGCAGAGCAGCACACAGCAGGTCTGTGGCTGGGACCAGCACACGGTGCCAGCCTGCCAGGAGATGCTGCCCAGGAACAGCCTTTGCCAGCCAGCTGGTTTTCCTGATTTAGCTCCTGCTCCTCACCACGGGGCTGCAGGAGCTGCTCTGGGACTGCTGTGGTGGCACCTGTCCCATCCCTGCACTCGCTGAGTGGGACAGGGGCATGGTGGCAGCGTGGTGGGAGCAGGGAATGGTCCTGCCTGCCCCCAAACTCTGCCTGGCTCTCCCCCCAAAGCATCCAATGGCTCTGCCAGGACGGGAGCCTGGGAGCACCTCCTTTGGCACTGCGGGATGCTGATGTGGTGCCCGTTCAGCTGCCCAAGCAGCCAGATGGTGGGACGTGCAGGCTGCAGAAAGGACTTCTCTGCACCAGGCTTCTCCCCTTCCTTGTGCAGCTGATGCATGCAGACGGGGAGGGGCTGCCTTCACCAGCGTGCTCAGTGTCTCTGGTGACACTAAGCCTCCGATGTGACACTTCACATCCCCTCTCCACGCATCTATGTTGTCTTGAAGGGTGAAAACCTGGATTTTGTGCCTGTCTGCCTGCAGGGAAGGGCAGAGGGCCTCTTTGCCAGGGCAGGGCTGAAGCGAAGCTGGCGCTGTGCAGAGCTCACCGTGCTTCTCTTCAGTACAGCACCTTGGATGGAGGAGAGCCAGTTGCTACCTGCAGGCTGCTGAAGTGTGGCTGCTTGCTGGTGAGACAGGCAGTGAGGAGCCTGGGAGGGACGTGCCTGGACAAAGGCTGTGCCCAAGGCTGGCAGCTGCCTGTGCCACCAGGACCCCATCCCTGCCCACAGCCAAGGGGGACCTGCAACTGGCCTTCAGTGGGAAAGGATGTGAAGTTGTGTGAGGAAGAAAGAAGGAGGGAAATGCAGAGCGAAGGGCAGAGTAAAGCAGCAGAACATACATATATATGTGTGTGTGTCTGTGCCTCTGGGAGGCCAGCAGGCTTTGAGGGGTGGGAGCAGTGGTCAAGTTCTACACCGCCGGTAATGAAGCGTCCTGCGGTAACGAAGCCTCCTGGCCTGGGAATGCCAGTGTTGCCATGGCAATGGGATGAGAGCTGATGCTCCAGCCCTGAGTGGGACCTGTTTGGACAGGGCTCTGCTGACCCGTGAAATAATTTACATACTGAGAGGGGCTGGAGACAAACTCCACGGCTCCAAACACGAGCGACTGGAGAGGCGACGGGGCGGTGGAGCGGGCACAGCCCAGGGCACAGAGGTGCCCGCCCAGCCCTGGCACTCACCCCATTGCCACGCACCCACAACCAGCCCAAACCGTTCAGTTATTCAGTGCAAGAGGAATTCACCAGAGATTTAATCTCCCTGAAACACAGCAGCCCCCAGGGCTGCCCTGCACCACTGCACCCTGCGCTGCGAAGCGCCGCAGCTGATGAAGAGCTGGAGACATTCCCATAATGCTGCTTTTTAGGAGCCTAAATTGCATCTTACCTAAGTAGCTGGTGTCATCCTTCCACCAGCAGAAACTGCTCCGATGGCTCTCTGTGTCTCCAAATAAAATTGTAAACTGACTGCTGCATGACCAGCTTTCATAAATTAAACAGCCAGCTTCAATATTTTCCTTTCATTTTTAAGACTGAACTAAAAGGGAGCTGCAGAGGTAAGGAACACTAATGGAGTGTGGACACGGACGGTTTACACGCTGCTCTTTATCATCCTGTTCAGCATGATGGACAGTCACTATTTTTATGAAAGCCTTTAGAGCCTGAAATGGAGTGAAAGCTGCCAAGATGGGATTGCTCCTCCAGCTCCTGGGGCTGGTGGGAGCCTGGTCACCAAGGCCCCACAGACCCCGGGCTCCAGGCAGGGACCTGTGTGTGATGGAGCATCTCCTGCCCTGGTTTCAGCAGAAGGGCTGAAGCCCCAGCCCAGCCCATCCATGCTTGTCTCTCCCAGCAGCCCCCATCAGCTGCGTTCCCTCAGCCAAACCCCACGGTGGGTGCCAGGATGGTGCCAGGGTGCTGGCATGTTAATTCTGAGCAGCACCAGCTGCCTGGTGAGCGCACACGGGGCCTGACTGGGTTTTAAATGGAAATGCAAATACTCCTCGGGGTGAGTGTGGTGGGGAAACACTGCAGGGACCTCTCTGCTTTTGATGCTTTTCCTCTTGCCTTCCAGCATCTAAAATGCTCAGGTCCCTCCAGCAAAATCCCGTTATCACTCCTCCTCCTAGGAAGGCAAAACCTTCTTTGCCCACCTCTAGAGACCCTCCCACCAGCTGCCACCACAGCGTGCCCAGTGCGTGCCAGGCAGCAGCTCCTGCCCAAATCCCACCCCTGTTCCAAAAAGTTACTTTCTGCAAAAGGAGCCTGAGGATCACAAAGCAAGTTCTCCTAATGCTTCTGTCTTATGGCACAAGACCAGGGGCTGGAGCTGGTGTTGCTGCATCCCACTGGGCTGCTGCTGCTGCTGTGCCCTCTCACCAGTCAAGCTGTGCCACCATGGCTGCACCCCACCCCACTGTACCAGCACCCCATCCTCATCACTTGTTCCTTTAGCCACAGCCTGATGGCTACCAAATAAAGCCCTCTGCAAAATCATGGCTTATCTTCTCCTGGCCATGCTCAAGCCTCCTCACCAACAGGGCACAAGTGCTATGGTCCTGTCCCATCCTGCAGCATCCTCTGCTCACCCATAAATCCCAGGCTAAGGGCTGATGTGCCAGCAATAAACCCTAGGGCTAGGAAAAAAAAACCAGGAGCCACAAGCACCCCCAGTGGTGGGTTTAGGTTGGATATTAGGAACAATTTCTTCCCCTGGAGGGTTGCCCAGGGCTGTGCCAGGCTGCCCAGGGCAGTGGTGGAGTCCCCACCCCTGGAGGGGTTCCCAAGCTGTGGAGATGTGGTGTGAGGGACACGGGGCAGTGGGGACCTGGCAGTGCTGGGGGATGGTTGGACTTGTTGATCTTAAAGATCTCTTCCAGAGAAAAGTTGATTTCCCCCAGCCCAAGGCAAAAGCAGGGCCTGATGTAGAACTCAGAAGGCATCTGGAAGCCAAACGGAGTTCTGCAATATGCCATTCACACCAAAGCAAATGACATACAACAATAATTAGTGAAGATTACATAGCAATTAACATGATTACAATTATGCTAGTTGAAATAATTTGTACAATAAAATCCACACATGCATTGCAACACATGACCAGGGATGAAAGTGTGGCTGGGATGCTTTTCCTGGTAGCTCATAAATAAAGCCAAGACAACTTCATTTCAGGGAGAGAAAAGAGACTGGCCTAATTTCTGTCAGAAGAGGATTTTCTTGTCACACCATCATCTAGAGAAGAGCTCCCAGCTTCCCATATAATGATTTGCTTTTGACATGGTAATGTTTAAAAATAAACGTGTCGGATCCCCACCAGCCTCGGGACCCGGGCTCCTGATTTTGTGAACCAGGGCAGAAGGGGAGAGGATGCCAGGGTGAGGCTGGGGCTCGGGTGCCAGGGTGATGCCAGGGTGATGCTGGGGGATGCAGGAACCGAGAGGCAGAGCTCTGGGCTGCAGATCCATCCCCTGCCTGCACCTCAGGACCAGTCCCTCCATCCTAGAGCAACCCCGACCTGCCTGGCCAGGGGGAGGATAAATAAGTAAAGTTCTGAATTATCTTCTTAAGAAAGACCCTGAGGGTTTATTCCAGCTCTGCAACATGCTGTATTTATCAAGGCTTAGCCCTGCTGGCCCACATTTTGTCCAAGCATTTAAATAGCAGGGAATTAAAGAAAATATTCATCAGACCCCTCATTCCTGCACACTGTGCTGTCGAGAAGAGGCTCCTGTGCTTTCCTCTGGCTTTTGGCAGCTGTTTGTTCAGCAAACATCCCCTATGTAGCACTGAGAAGCGAATGCTGAGAAGATTCATTTTTCATTACTGGGTGCTCGTGTAAGACAAAGGAATCTTAATAAGGAAGGGCTTGTGTCACTGAGCTCCTTTTTATTACCTTGCCAGTCTCATCGTCTGTTTGTTTGCGTTTCATATTGCCTCCTCTCCAACATTTCCATCTTAGATTAGCTGAAGCCAAACACAGCCACGACACCAGGATCTGCAATTCGCCTCCTCAAGACCCCAGGGGAGGGGCAGATTGTCACCCTGCTTCCAGGGCTGGGGACACGTTGCCTCTTGCAGTGGCCACGGCCAGTCCAGCCCTCTCACTACAAAGCCCAGCTCAGAATTATGATGTTAGCTGTAACTGCTGATTTGCTGCCACTCACTTATGATCAGAGTTGGGTCATTTGGACCCAAGGCTCCTAAGTGGTACAGAGGAATCATTTTAAGCAGTGGATGCTGGGGTGGGGTGTGGGGTCCCAGTGAGCTCGGCCAGCTGCTCTCGGGGCTCCCACCCATCACCTCCCTGCATTTTCCAGCCCTGCCTGACCTCTTGTAAACTCTGCCTTGTAGCAGCAATGGATTGGTTCAAACTGCCCCAGCAGAGCAGAGGTATCCTCCACCAGGGGACCTGCTCTTCAGAAGATCCAACCTGGCCATAGTTACTGTCCAAGGGTGGGGAATGCAGCGGGGACAGACCCTGCCAGCACCACAGCAGGGAGCTTAATACCAATCTCTGCCATGAAATGACAGTCTGCAAACCCCACCAAACTCCACCAGCTCAGAGCATCTGCCTACAGACCTGCCCGTGAGCTGGGGGCAGGCAGGTGGCACAGGCAGGGGAAGCACCAGCCCACCCTGCCCTGAATTTGGCTAGTCAGTCTTTCTGCCTGCTTGCCCCGCCAACTGCCACCATGTCCCACTGTGATCAGTGCTATGGATCATGTCTTCACACTGTGGGCTTCTGTTTGTTACAAAGCTCTGGTTCTGCAGATCTTTGCAGGCAAAACAGAGAAACCACCTTCCCTGCCTGAGGCTGGTGCTCCCTGGAGTCACTGCAGCCCCAAGCTGCTCCAGCCCCAGGACACAAAGCTCCATCCCTGCTCCACCTCTGCTCTCCCCAGCCTCCGAGGAGACCCAACACCCTCCCCTGTCCCCAGCACCTCCCTTCCGAGACACAGCCACCAGACCCTTTTCAAAACTCAATCTGTGCAACCACTTCACACATGGAACACAAAGAACCAGTTTGTCTGTGACCCTGTGGTGCTGGGGGGTGGCTCAGAACCGCGGGTTTGCCTCTGGGCTGGAGGGTCCCTGGGACAGGCACCCAGATGAGCACCCCAGGGAGCCGAGCTGAGGCGCTTTGTCCACACGAGTGTTTGGGCCAGTCTCCAACTCCCTCACAGCCCATCAGCATTACTGTCAGGAATTAGCATATTTTATATTAGAAGTGTATAAATTCCTCCCGTTTCCTCAGCAGCGCAAGGCGAGCATATGGCATACAAATCCTCAAATAGGCTGCATCGCCTCTTTAAATTATCTCTAGAGAATACATCAAGGGATATTATACTGCTTGAAGCATGTTTTTGATGTAGCTACTTTCATCTAGAGTTCCACTGATCCTGGCGTGGCAGCGACTACCTTCCTTGATTTGGTGTTTTGACCTTAACTGCCATGGGTCCTCCTGAGATCCTTTCTGCACGTCCTGGAAGGAGCACGGCTGGAGCACCCACTGGGCTCTGCAGCACCCCTTGGGGAGCTGTGGGGCTCCCCTGTCCCCAGGCAGCCACCACCAGGCTCGGCAGCAGTCCCACCGTGGTGCTCCTCCTGCACCAGGGATCTGTCACCCATAGAAGGGGACTTCACTCTGTCCATGGAAGAATAAAAGCCAAGGAGAACACGTGGGAGCCCCTGAGGACACTCAACGGTTTGGGATGCTCAGCTCTGCTGAAGGAATGACAGAGCCCACCCTCTGCATGTCCTACCCACCTGCAAGGTGCTGGAGCTGGCCCCAAGCTCCTCTGGTTTTCCCAGAGGATGAAAAGTTGTGCTGGGGGGGCAGCCACGTGTCTGTCAGCAGCAGAAGCTGTCGTGCCCAGGATGGGCTGGGGTCCCTTACCTCTGGCCCTGGGTGCTGCGGCTGCTGATGGACGGTGCGGCCAGGCTCCCAGCCACGCTGCCTCCGCCCAGGGAGGACCAGCCTGCGGATGAACCAGGCCAGGACTTGATGCTCTCTGCAGGCTCCAGGCTGAGCGTGGAGCCGAGGCTGGAGCAGGCGTCCCTGTGGGGAGAGGAGAGGCCCCGTTAGCTCTGTGAGCATGGGCAGGGGGCCAGTGGCACTGGGGAGGGTCCCGGAGCATCTGTGAGGGAGGGCACAGACCCAGGGCTCCATCACGGCTCCAGCAATGGCAGCTCCAGCTGCTGGGCTCTGCTCTGGCTGTGTTGTGGCCCTGGCACAGGTTGGATAAGGCAAAATTCTCCAGGCACTCTGGTCCTTGTGCCGTGGTTGCTACCATTAACTATATCCCCAGTGCTTTTATAGATGTCCTGTGGACAGTGGGCAGGAAAACCCCACTGCTGCCTGCATTGCCCTGGGGCCAGAGCTGCAGTGACCCTGGGGCCAGAGCTGCAGTGACCCTGGGCACCCCTCTGTGCCCCACGCAGCCCTGGGCTCCCCAGGGCCAGAGCTACCCCTGCCAGGTGCCCACCCTCCAGCTGCAGCAGATGGAAGCCTTTAGGATCTCAGTTTTCCCTCAAAGCCAGAGATCAGCTTCATATTCACAGAGTCCCAGCATGGTGGTGGGAAGGGACCTTTGGACATCACCTTGTCCAACCCCTCTGCTCCAGCAGCTCACCCACAGCAGGGTGCCCAGGGTCACAGCCAGGAGGGTTTGGGATCTCTCCAGAGCAGGAGACTCCACAGCCTCTCTGGGCAGCTGCTCCAGGTGCTGGCACCCTCACAGCAGAGAATTTTCTCCTCCTGCTCAGGTGGAACCTCCTGGGTTCCAGTTTGTGCCTGTAGCTGCCACGGGGTACCACAGAAAAGAGTGGTGCTTCCCAAAGTCCAGCCTGGAGAGAACATCCTTGGGCTGCAGCTCCCCAGGGCTCGCTCACATCTCCCTCCTGGAGCATCATCCATGTAGGGTTATAAACAAGCACATTTAATTAGAGTAGCCAGGAAAACACAGTTGTGGGGGTATCTTGGACACTAGAATGGCCTCCCAAGTGGAGAAGCTCTTTCATTACTGCTTGTGTAAGTATATTTTCTTAAGTAGGAAGACAAGTCATAGACAAGTGACAATTTCTGTAAGAATAAAAATAAATCCCTATTTCAAAGTTATGCATTTTTATCTGCAGCACAGCTGCAAGGTGTTTGAAACCCTCTTTGCTGCAGCATGGCCAAAACCTCTTCATGTGCAACCTGCACCAGCCCTGGGCTGCAAAAGTGCCCCCAGAGCAACCCCCCCAGCACAGGGGTGGGTGCTGCTCCAGCGTACGTGGCACTTGCACCCACAGAACACACCTGGGGTGCCCATGCTCACGAAAGGAGGGAGCAAAAGACACAAAATACACCAAATACACCAAAATACATCCAACCCAGCACTTTTCCCAGGTGCTGATGCTGCCCCAGTGCCTGCTGGGAAGCTCTTCTCACCTCCCACTAAGGTGTCAATGGGATTGGAAATCGCTTTTGTTTTACGCAGGAGCGAATTTCGGAGCTCGCTGTTTCTGTCTCACCCTTCCCTGGTTTAATCACGACGTAAAGAAAATCTCAGGGCCTGGTGACAAGCACATCTCTGCTTTTTTAATGCATTTATCTCTTTTTTCTCCATTTGTCACGATGCCCCTTTAGCAGTGCAGCAGAAGGGAAAATTGGAGGGCTGTAGAAATAACCCCTGAACAATTCGCGGGAATTCTTTCCCTTTTTTTTCTCCTAGCCCATCTGCCCAGCCTCACTGGTTTCTCCAGCCCCCTCCACTGCAAGGGACAGAAGCTCAAGCTGCAAATGGGGCCATTCCACCCTTTTTGCTTCCTTTAAGCTGGACCACGTGGTATGATTTTAAGGGTGATGGTTTTTACACTAAACCTTCCATTGACATCATGGCAGATGCAGCCACCCTACCAAAGACACCTCATGGACATTAAAACTTGACCCCTTTGATTAATAAAGCCCTTACCATGTGTTTGTCCTGCCCTTGTCCCTGACTAATTGGAATGACCACAGTTCAAACTCAACCAGGGTATATTGAGTGGGTCCCCTCAGAGCAGTGGGTCTGCAGCCAGGGACTCTCCCCTTGGATCAGGACACACCAAGGAAGCTTCCTGGGATTGAGAGGGCCCTCAGCCCTGCTTTAGCTGAGCGAATATTTCTTCTGGAGATATATATGTATATATGGCTATACTTGGATCAGGACACACCAAAGAAGCTTCCTGGGATTGAGAGGGCCTCAGCCCTGCTTTAGCTGAGTGAATATTTCTTTTGGAGATATATATGTATATATGGCTATATATACACACATATATCTCAAAGAGATATATATACATATTATATGTATATATATCTCAAGGATATATATAGATATCACACACATGAGTGAGCCCTCGCCCCTTGTAGGTGACTGATGCCTTTTTAGGTCTCCCCGAGTGGGAAGTTTTCCCTTTTAGGAGTACGTGTGTGCACATTTTGTGTCATGGGGGTTCACTGTGGAGTTCAGAGC
>NW_008581288.1:0-6524 GCF_000691845.1 Merops nubicus
CCGCCTGCTGAAGCCCCTGCCCGGTGCGGTGGAGGCTGCGGGGCTCCGTGGGGGGTGGGTGGCTTTGCGTCGGGCCCTGGCGTTGTACCTGCTCCCTGCCCTGTCGGGTTGGGGATTTGATTAGTCCGAGGAGTCACCGGCAGCAGTTTATTTACGCCCTGCGTCCACGAAAATAGCTTTGTCCGCAGGGTATCCCTTTCTCGGGGCGGGGGGCTGTGGGCGGTTGTGGTCAGCAATGAGGCAGAGCCGTGCGGGTACTACGGTGTTCCTTGCTGCCTGTGCTTGTCTGTACACAGCAGGGCTCTGCTTCCTGCTCCGAAGGAAACGCACGAAATGGACCAGTTACAGTAATCTGCCAGGAGAGGAGAGAGTGTAAACACGCTCGTACTCCGTCGTTTACATATGATTCCCCACTCATTCTTGCCTCTTTGTGTATTGTGAGTGTATACATAACTAGTTGTGATCGCTTCTTAATTATATCATGTAACTGGATTTATTTTTTTTTGTTTTCCTTCCCTCTAGTCTGGGAGGATTCAGGATTGTGGCCTTTTGGAGCCATAATTCACAGTGGTTCTGTTTGGTTTGAGGGTCAACTGAACCCGAGAGGAAGCCTTGTGTGGGAACTATTTCAGAACTCATTTCTGAATGGTTCCTGTTTTCAACTGTGTGTCTACACCTAGATCACTGAGCAAGTTTAAAAGAATAAAGTATGGAGATATGTATATGTATTTCACTCATACAATTAGGTTTTTTTATATTAAACCTATGCTAGGCTTCAATCTTTGCAATTCAGAATAGAGCCCCAGGTCATACTTTTGATAGAGTTAACTAATTTAAATTACTTTGAAACACCTCTACTTTATCTCATAGTGTGGTAGAAAGACTCTGTTTTGTTAAAGAATCAAGTCATTGCTGGTTATTGAAGCTGTGTTCATCTTTTGGTAATTGTTGAAAGCAAAATACTAATGATGTTATTCTGCCTTATTCTCCTATTCTATAGACAGAAAATGCGCTGGAAAGGAAAAATTTCTTTTTCATAAGCTATCTTATTTTTATGGCTAACAGTAGAATTTGGTCCTAAGCAGTGTGTGGAATTCAGGTTGGGGCTTTTAGTAGCTGTAAAAAGTTGCGAGTATGTGTTAGTTCCTTGTTTAAAGCAATATTCTAGCCTGGATAAGGCTTAGGGGTGAAAACTTGACAGCAGGAACCATAATATGATAATGCAGTTAATTCTTTACATACAGTAGTTTGAATTTTTTTTCTTTTTCCCAGTTTGGAAATCAGGATATGGAGACATGCTGTTTCATAAAAAGGATGCCTTTAGTTTTTTCTGAGTGACACTTTTAAATTTCCAATTTATAGTAAGGACTGGCTTAAAACTCCCATAATTTATTGTGCCTGGAGCATGACACAAGACTTCACTGTGATGGTAGTAAAAATCATACAGATAAAGATAATGAACAGTTTTTCAGTATTACTCTTTCAAGTTTGTGTTGTAAACATAGTAATCTTGCTTCTATCCCTGATGATAACTAAATACTCTCTGGGCCTCTAAACATGGCTGGGAGTTAGAGGCTTTGTTTCGAAGTGGTTAACTGCACTGTTGTGCTGCTGTGTTGGGATTTGTTCCTTATTCAAAAAGGCACATGAAGGCACAGTAAGGAGTTAGTATGGCAACAGAATCTGTTAAGTAATTAATTAGGCAATTGATTAATAAGGAATATTAGTAATAACTTTCTGCATGCTTTTACAGAAAACATCTTGCGTGTCAGTCCTGACTTTGTTCTTTGAATGTTTTGGTGGATAAAGTTAGTTCATACGGTATAGTAGTACTTGCAAAGTAAAGCACTTGGCTCCGTAGTACTTCACATGGTGTTTTTAGAATACTCTCTTTAAAGTCGTGTGAGAGTGGTAGGTGAGCCAGTCAGCTGATGTTTCAGCATTGGTAGGGAGTTTTCCCGTTGCTGGTGGGACTGTGCAGGGGTCAGAAACCAGCCTCCTGTCCTGCACTCAATTGGCGACCTTGAAAGTTGTCATATATAACATACTTAATTTACAGCTTTTGTGTGATACCAATATTAGTGGAATAGTAGTTAATAGAGGCAGGAGACTTGTGTGCTCTGCTCTTCATTATGTGATAAACTGGGCTCACTGAGAAAACAAAATGCATTTTAGCACATGCTAAACTTGCAGCCCATTTCATTCTAGTTAATAATCCACGCTGCTAAAGACTTTATTTTTGCTATTTGACCCACTGAACAGACTAATGAAGGAAGTGGTAGATTCCTCATGTATTTGACTTGCTATCTAGTTGGCCATTCTGTTTTGTTGTTGCTTGGTTCCAGACTTCAGTATTTTAACTTTAAATCCTTCTTTTCTGATTTGAAGAGGACACAGGGTAAGGAAACTTGAATTTGGAAGTGTTTTATATGTACATCAAGAATTTGAGCCGATACTTCTACCAGAAAAGCTTGGTGCCACTGGATTCTTTTGGGCTATCTGATAACTGCCTTGATTCTTTATTTCAGAAAGCAGTTTCCCCTCTGTGTTCATTATGCTTAGGTCATGACATTTTTCCTAGCATTATTTTCCTTGAGCAGATTTTGTAAGAAATTTTGTAAGACATGCCCCAATACCTTCCATTTAATCCATGTGGCTGCATTTAAGCACTAGATGTCACTGTTGCATTTTGTATAGAGGTATGTCCATACATCCATACGTATGTCCATACATATATATGGATATGCATTTATAAATTATTATTTAGAACTGGAAAATACTTTTTTCCCAAATTAGCCACTCCTAAACATCAAAGTACATATTAACCTAGGAATAGATTTCCAAGGCTGCCCTTTCCCTTTTCTCCAACCTCTTAAATAACTTTGTGATCACTGAAGTGAGCAAGCACTTGCACTGGATACTTCCTAATAAACTTATTGTGGTGTATGTGTGCTTGAGGAATTAGTTGTAACAGCAAGCAGCACACGGCCCTGAATTTTGGTAACATTTACACATGGAGCAAACTAAGCTAGTAATGGATCCTTACTAGAAGCACAACTCCTAATACTTTTATTTTTGTTGTTCCTTTTTTTTACCTGTAGATTCTGAGTTAAGCTCAGAACTTCCAGAAGACAGCTACTCCTCCGGAGGTGAAGCGCTGGATGGTGATGATGAAGATGAAACCGCAGCCCCTAGCAATGTGGGTGAAGAGGCAACAAACTCCAAATCTGGCCCAAGTGCAGGCTGGGCAGATGCCATGGCAAAAGTGCTCAACAAAAAGATTCCACAAAATAGGTCCACCATTTTGGCCAAGAATAAAAAACTGGACAAGGAAAGAGAAAAGGAAAAACAAGAAAGGCTGGAGAAGAGAATAAAGGTGAGGAGGAGATGCAGTTTTGTGTTGTGTCATCACAGACGGGGATACAGGAAAGATCCCCTCAGCAGGGATCTGGGAGAGTGCTCGGAGACTGTCTCAGTTTTGGAATCTCCCCTCTGCAGTGATGTCAAGTAGCTTTTTTTTTCCCCCCCTACTTTCCAGACAACCACGCTGTAGGTCTTTTTCCCCTCACTGCTTTTTCTGGGCCGTCGGGCAGGCCAATCTTTGGCAGCTGGGCTGTTCCATTCTGTCTGCTTAAGGTGGTTTTGTTGTTGAGAGAGTGAAAGCAGCTGCTTTTAAGTTTAGTTTTCTAATTGCTGTTGTTAATTTGGGGTATAATTCACTTGGTTGGCATTACAAGTTGAAATAGTTCTCTCTTGTTGAAAGCGAGAGGGAGAAAGAGATGTCTGCTTTCATTTAAATTCTTCTGCAACTCCCAAAATCAAAGGCTTTTAGGCTGAGATTGCAGTAATCATTGATGTGGTTGTGAATCATTGTTTGCTCCCCTCAGTGATTTTCCTGGTTGAAGTTTTCTATTATGGTATCCATGCCCTAAATTGCTTCTGGTTCTGAAACTGTTATGAAGACAGCAAAAACTATGTTGGCAATTAAGTAATTTGTTTGTGTGTCTTTAGTGGAACTTTTAATTCCAGGCTGTGATTGATTTACCTTAAGGCTAAAAAGACATTAATAATTCTGATGTCTTACCTTTCCAGTTCTGTTTCAATGCAATAACCAGGTTACCTACCTGACAGCTTGGGACATGCTGTGGTTAAGTCACAGCCTGCCTTCTAAATACAGACAGCTTCAGTACAGCTTCTGCTCAGTTATGGCTGTCCTAAATACCTGTGCTTGCCCAGTAAATATGTGGCAGTATTGCAAAGCAGAGGTGGGCTGCAGGTCCCCAGACGGACTTGTTTACCCTTAGAAAAACTTGAGAACAGTCTGCCTTCTGTTACTTTCTAGCTGATGGAAGCTAGAATAGGGAAGTTCTTCTGCTAAAAGGCTAAAACATCGTCATGAACTCTCAAATTTGTAGTAGTCTACCTGGAATTACAAAGACAAGCACTCTGAAATTTCATGAAAGACTTCTTGCATAAAGCAGACTTATTGCAACATCAGCAGACCTAGAACGCTGTTATGTTATTAAAAGAGGGGAAAAAATTATTTTACTGCCTTACTCCTGAAGCAGAGGCTGTGGAAATAGTGTTCTCCCATTGCAGCAGAAAAAGAGTTAGTGATGTTGTGGCCCCTGGTAATGGGAGAACAGATCAGTTTGTTTTTGAAACAGAGAGCCTAAAAAAAAAGACAGAAATTAGTGTTTTGCACACAAGTTGTTCTCCAGAGGGCACTTGGTGCTCTTCTTGGTGTTTGAATTCTGCTTGTTACAGACTTTGCCATACTTTGGTGTTGGTCACAAAGCTGTACTGTGATTAATTCAGTGGGGGAAGTCAAATTCCCAAGGCTCAAAATGCAACATACTTCTCTTGATAGACCCAGGATTTTATGATGTAAAAATTTCTCTGTGATCAGCTTGTGGAGGTTTGGAGTTGAAAGCTGTCTTTGAATGATTTCCTTGTTCATAGCAGTTGGTGTCGTAGAATAGCAGAATCATAAAATGGTTTGGCTTGGAAGGGACCTTAAGATAATTTAGTTCCAACCCCCCTGCCATGGACAGGCACACTTCCTCCTAGCTGAGGTTGCTCAAAGCCCCATCCAGCCTGGGCTTGAACACCTCCAGTGATGGAGTATCCCCAGCTTCTGTGGGCAGCCCGTTCCAGTGTCTCACCACCCTCACAGTGAAGAACTTCTTCCTGACTTCTAATCTAAATCTACGCTCTTTCAGTCTGAACACATTATGCCTTGTCCTGTCAATAAAAGCCCTTGTAAAAAGTCCTTCCCCAGCTTTCTTGTAGGCCCCCTTCAGATACTGGCAGGGCTCAATAAGATCTCCCTGGAGCCTTCTCTTCTCAAGGCTGGACAACTCCAACTCTCTCAGCCTGTCCTCATGGGAGAGCTGCTCCAGCCCTCAGATCATCTGTGGTTCTTTTCTGGAGCCACTGTACTGGGGGCTCCAGAGCTGGGGGCCGTACTCCAGGTGGGTCCTCATGAGAGCAGAGTAGAGGGGCAGATTCACCTTCCTCTGCCTGCTGGGCACACTTCTCTTGATGCAGCCCAGGATATGGTTGGCTTCCTGGGCTGCGTTTGTACATTGTTGGTTCATGTTGAGCTTTTCATCAACCAGCACCCCCAAGTCTTTCTCCTCAGGACTGTTCTGAGTCCATACTCTGCCCAGCCTGTATTTGTGCTTGGGATTGTCCCAGCCCAGGTGCAGGACCTTGCATTTGGTCTTGTTAAACTTCATGAGGGTGGCATGGGCCCACCTCTTCAGTCTGTTGGGGTCCCTGTAAGATGTCATCCCTGCCCTCCAGCGTGCCATCTGCACAGTTGCTGAGGGTGCCCTCAATCCCACTGTCAGTGACAAGATGTTAAACAGCAGTGCCCCCAGTACCAGTCCCAGAGGAGCGCCACTTATCACTGGTCTCCACCTGAACATTGAGCTGTTGACTGCAGGTCATTTGAGTGCAGCCATCCAACCAGTTCCTTCTCCACTGAGTGGTCCATCCATCAAATCCATGTCTCTCTGATTTAGGGACCAGGGTGTTGGTGTAAGACAGTGTTGAACACTTTACACAAGTCCAGCATTTGACTTTAGGATTCCTAGACTCCTTTTGCTTGTCTCAAGCCAGAGGCCTCACTCTGGGGTGACTCGTCTAGTTTTTGTTGTGGAAGGCAAGTGACTCTGAGATTTGACTGTGGCCCCTGATGTGTCTGCAGGACACTTGCCTCGGACCTGTTGTCCAGCCCCATGTTGAAGCTCCCCATAGCCCCAACCAAACCGAGCTGTGTTGGTTTATCTTTTGTTTCCCTCTTGTTGCACAGTCTGTCAGAGTATGTTGCTTGTTCTCAAGTGCTCGGTGTTGTTTCACATAAAATTATTTATAACGCAGCTCGATAAAAAGCGGGAGTGGGAAATGATGTGCCGAGTGAAGCCAGATGTTGTCAAAGACAGAGAGAGAGAAAGAAATCTTCAGAGAATTGCCACGAGGTAAGAGTTTTTCTGAATGCTTTCCTAAAAAAAAAAAAA
>NW_008581289.1:0-2827 GCF_000691845.1 Merops nubicus
AACAAGTTCCAGCATAGCACCTTTTCTAGTTCTTTGTGAAATCAATGCTTCCAAACAGTGCTGATTTAAGTGAAGGAAGAAAACCTTACCTAGTGCCTTTCCACTCTCTCCTCTGTCCGCAAACAAACTCCTCTCCCTTGTTTAATCATATGCACATCACAAAGCAGAAAGTTACACAAAATTTTACAATACAAAGTTTGCCAAGCATTCTGTTTTAAAGGATAGTGTGAGACCAAATGGAAAACATCAGTGCTTACCCACACAACTAAAGCTCCAAGCAAGAAGCTAGACTGTCTTCAGTTATTATTTATAACTCATTCATGCACAGCTGCTTGATTACTTCTAACAGCTTGGCCAGAAAGATTGTTCTAAAAAGTCCATAGAACTGAAGGCTTGAGGAAGGTTTTCTTACCTATGTGTGAATGATACTTTTTCAAGCTTAGTCCTATTGAACATCAGGACTTAGTTCCAAAGCAAGATGGCACAGTTGGCAGAATACAATGAAACCACTCAAGGAGGTCCACACAAGTACAGTCCATTACTAATGGGGGCTACAGATGAGTCATAGTTTGAAATTCAGATGTTTGAAACTGAAATACAAGGAGCTCACAAGTCAGTTGTGATGGACTTGCACATTAGCAGCGTAACAAGAATGCCATGTTCGCAGAATATTACCCATTTTGCTCCACGGAAAGACAGGTTTCTAAAAATGACAATTAAATGAACAACTTTAACAGACACTCCATTTGTCCTGTCTTGGGACTACTTGTGCTGAGTCAGATTCCTGCTAGGAACTGGCTGAGTTTCTGGAAGGAAGGTATTAAAGACAGCGGAGGAAGTTAATCCTTTTCATTTAAGCACATTTTAAATGCTGCTGAAAGCTATGAAGATATAGGACAATGCATACCATCTTTTCAAAAGGGAAAACTGGGGAAAAACCTAACAAGGAAAGGAAAAGACACAAATCGCAGCCTCTGTGTTAATCATACTTTGGACAGCAGTGGTAACCAGGCTGAAACATGAGCAGTCTTCATTCAGAATTAAGTCAGTTTCTCACTTCAAAACCCATACTTCAAGAATCAGCACAGTTACAGTCACGACCTAACTTCCTGCCATTGTGAGCACTAAGCAAATGGCTTCAGTTAGATACATACTGAGACAGTGTGTTCTGAAACCCTTCCTCCCAACCATGTGGCTTGTGGGGGCTGCAGGAGCCCAGGGACAGAGACGATGACCACACTGGGCAGCTCTACCCCTAACACATCCAAAGCCAGGTACCAGAGGCCCACACCTCACAACAGCCCTCGTAGGACCACTCCTTAAATCCTTCTATGCAAACAATGCTCAAAATCAATGGCAAAGCTCCTGCAGACGCCAGGGAGACGCCATGTGGGGTACCTGGTGGGAGCCAAGACAACAGTGCCATGGCTTCAGCCACCTCAGAGTAAGCTGGAGATGCCAAAAAAAATAAAATTAAAAATTAAACTGAAAGGGGGGGGTCGCTGCAAGGTCTTAAACTAAAAGAAAGCTCCTTAAGAGAATGATAAATATGATTTTCAGCTTTTATCTAAGCATCATCTCCAAGTATTTCCTTCTTTTATAATTAAAATATGGATTTGAGTGCCAGAACAATGATCTCTAGTCAAAGACTCTCACAGACAGAGGGATCACACCAACTCATTTCCTACTTAAACAATGAAATCAAACCAAAGTTTGGAAGACCAGCATTTGTTGCTATTATTTGAGCTGGCACCACACACGCTCTGCAGCACTTTGATGTGGCTGCCTTAGGCAGTTCATAACAGGAGTAATAATATGGTAAGATATAAACAATCCCAGTTAGCAGTTTGAGAAAGGAAGAGAAAAAGAACCCCGAAGTAGAGCCCCTGCCTTTTAGTAAGAACCAGCACACTGCCTTCTCTGTTTGCAGGGTCCAGTAAAACCAAACCCAGTTTTAATAGTGCCAAACCTGTGCTTCTGGTGGTGAGGGAAGGGAAGATCAGTGACAGCACAAAGACCTCCCTGAGCCAGCAGGCTGTAGGCATGGGGCAGCCCCAGCCCTGGGCACCCCCCGGGGACAGGGATGGCCAAGGCAGGCCATGGAGAGCTGGAGACCAGTCCCGCTGCAGCATCACTGGGGCAGGGGCTGATGGCCCCAGGGTGCTGACATGAGGTCCTGGGCAGGGCTGGGGTTGCCCTCAGGGCCTAGACACTGGAACTACACAAACTTAAGACAAAGTCAGTCATACCCCATAGATACCCCAAGCATACCCCTGACTGGCAGTTTAAGGGCTCTCCTGCTGACATATGGGCTATAAAAACTTAGAATTGATAATGGAAGTGATAATCAGGAAAAGAATTTAATTGCTGAGAAAATTTTTCACATTCCAAACCCTTGACATGTAGGAGTACATAATTTTTAAACTAATTTATTGCTTTTCAAGTACATGTTGCAATGGAAGCAAAAAAAGTGGGTGCTGGAAAGAGCGGCAAAGCATACCTAATGGCAGATAAACCCACATACCCTATGCAGTGTGACCAGCCAGGCATCCATCCTCTGAAACAACTGAAAAGCAAAACAGACATGCTGACCACTTTAGGCGCACCACTGTTTTCCTGATTCTGCACCGATTCCCTTTTCCCTCCTCACATCTCCTCACAGTTCCTCCTTCAACTGTCATCCTGATCCACTGCCTCTTGAAATCAGTGGGCTTCCTGCTTTTAATGGCCTTCAGCCCTACCATTATGAGCAAACTCCAAGTAAAACATTTCACATCATGAGACGCTCTTATGCTGACCACTTGCCCAGCATCGAATGATATTACGA
>NW_008581289.1:2899-5009 GCF_000691845.1 Merops nubicus
AACAAGTCAATGCACTCACCCAACACAGGGGGCATGAAGAAGGGAGCAAGCCAGGCAAGGAGCCAAGCCATGAGAGATGGAATCAGCCAGGCCATGAGCCCAGTTACATAGGAAGGACTCACAGGCAGCTTCATGTTCTGGCCCTGCCATCCTGGGAACCCACTTGTTGCAAAGAGCCAGGAAGCCCTTTCAATAACCACCATCCTCACACAATGCATACACTATATAAACAAACCTTTCAACCCCACTGCAAGCAGAGTCAGCTCTTACAGAGGGGGCCTCTTGCCCCAGGTCCAAGTTAATGTGAAGGTGGGGCACCTGGTGTTGATCTCCTAATCAGTTCCCACCCAAGGCTGCCCAGACCCTGGGTGAAAACCAATCAGGAGGGTCTTCTTGCCTGGTTATGGACATCATCCCTATGCCAACCCTCATTCAGGGCTGGGGGTTTAAACCCCATCACTTCAGAGCATGAGGAACATACAGCCAGTAATGCTTGGAGACAAGGCCTCCCATAGTTGAGTTGAAGCAGGAGGTAGAACAAAATTACTAAAATCACAGAAATCCCGATTTAGCAAGGTAAGACATAGTCTAATCTTGATATGGTAGGTCAAAATTGACTCTGTTTTAATAACTGCAGTTCTGCAGGAGTCAGAAAAAAGCAGCACAAGTCACAAAAGTAGAATAAAGTTAATGTTATTAATGCTAAGAAGCAGAGGGCTCCAACTGAATCCAAAGCGGTTATTGTTCTTCTACTATCAATAGCTGTGCTAAAAGCCTTTTGTATTTTAAAGCCTGAAGCCAAGCTCAGAAGCCTTAAGATTCATTAGATCAAAGGAAATGGTTTATAGAAAAACAGGCAGATTTAAGGACATACCCAAACATATCTATTTACAGCTCTAATCCTTAAGGCATTGATTGTATTACACAGTCTGTACATGGACAATGGTATTGGTGGTGGCACTGCTCCAACTCCCTTATTAAAATACATTCAGATGGAGACCTAAAAATAAAAAGTTGTGTTTTCTAGAAGGAAATTTAGATATATCAAACCCACACAGTATTCCTCACTTCCTTTATCACATTATTTCCAGATAGATAGTATGCAAATACAAAATGCTGGTCATAAAATATTCAATGTCTGAATCACAAAATGAAGAGTGGTTTTAAGTAAGCCTATTCAGTACCTTAAGAGTTCACAAGATTTAAAAAAGAGTGTTTTGTGAAAAAATGAAATGCAAAATTGATGGTTCCTTAGCATTTACCCAGATTCCTCTTGTTTAGAAATGAGTTAGAAGGAGGAATGTCAAGAGAAAAATATCTAAGCATTGTCACATGCATTGGCCAATTTTGGAAGAAAATCATCTCAATTGAACCAATTTTAGCTGTTATTCTTCTACAAATTTTCACTTTCTTTGCAAAAACAGAAGGTACTATCACTACCACTTCCAGATTAAACAGCAAGATCTACTAAGATCTCCTCTTTAAAAACAGAGAGGAAAAACTATGGAAATACACAGTGACTGCAACAGCAAAAACCTTTGGCGTAGGATGGAAAACTGCCTCTTCATTGCACTTAGAGAAAACATAGCAATATGCCTATCAGGAAGTCCTCGAGACAGACAACCCACCATTTATTTATGTTTTAGATTTATTTTAAGGTGCTGAGACCAGTTCCAAGTAAATTCACCTTAAGAGGGAGGCCATATGCTAATCTCTATCCATTATTGCCAAGACCAAGTATTTGAAGATCAGTAGTCAAATGCCCTTGGCTCCTAAACCAGAGTCTGCATACATATAAATTAGACAGAAGTACCAGGGCTGTGCATGATGTTTTTTAAATAGTAGTTTAGTGCTTTTCATTTACCTTCAGGGCTGTGAACCTCTAGAGATCAAAATACTAATGTTTACAACCAGGCAAGCTAGTGACTTGCTTCTTTTTAAACAGGGAGTTTGAATGAACTTATGACTTTAGTTTTTGGCAGTCTTAAGTTGGTCAATAAAATCAGAGAATCTGGCAACACTGCCCACACTGTCAGAAAGCCATGAACCAGGGGTAACAGCTCACCTACCATTCAGCAAGGTCCTCTTATAGAATCATAGAATCATAGAA
>NW_008581290.1:0-383 GCF_000691845.1 Merops nubicus
GTCCCCTCCTGCCCAGGGGACACCCTGCAGCCTGGCAAAGCAGGAGACAGGGCCAAGCAGAAGCCTGGTGGCACCTGCCATGCATTGCCCCCACCCAATCCCATCCCCCTCCCTGGCTTTTCAGCCCCTTCACCCCAGGGCACCCACGCTACGGGCAGGTACCCACCCCTCTGAGGGAGCCTGGGCCTCCATGCTCAGTGATTCAGCTACTTGCAGTTTGATGGCTTGAAAGTGGAGTTGTTGCTGCCTCGTGGTGGTGTCAGCATGATGGAATATCTATGGATTTAGATGCTGTTCTGTGTTGTTAGGGGTTGCTTTGTCTGCGGCCGCCTGGCATCAGCTGCCAGCTGCCAGAGCAGGACCTGGCTGTACAGGCAGATGGA
>NW_008581290.1:438-5451 GCF_000691845.1 Merops nubicus
CATCTTCCAAACTTCAGCCTGTGAAGGCACACCCCTTATTTGCTGCATCTCGTTGCCTGGGTTTTAAAGAGGTTGGGAGTTGGGCGTTTTGGGGGCGTTTCTGGGTCTCAGGAGCATCCCCCGGGAAGGGTTGAGCAGCTCGGTGAGGAGGGGAGAGGTTGAAGACAGCTTCAGTCCAGCAAAACTTCATCTGGCAGCTGAAAGGTTAACGTGCACCGTGCTCTTCTGGCGCCAGCACAGAGCATGCCAAGGGCTCTTACACATGATGCCCGTGATGCAACTTAGACCCCAAATGTCTGCTCCTTTCCCGGGGGGCTGAAGCCCACGGAGAAAACTGGAGATGAAGCATATTTTGCTTTGAGCTGTCATCTCCCTTGGCCCAGTTTTGAACCAACGATGCTCAGCCTCCATTTTATGGTGGATGACAAATCAGCTGCCGATGCCAAGATCTTGACAAGTTACGAACAACAGCCCTCAAGCCAAAAGTGTTGAAATCAATTTAAGGGAAAAAAAATAAAAGCAAGAATATTTCTTTTTGCAGAGCAGCTCATCCATAAAAAAAAACACCCTCTGAGCTGCACCCGAGCTTGGGGAGCAGAGGGGATGCAACCAGCCCCCCCAGATCCCAGTGGGATTTTTTGGGGGGCTGGATGTACAGCAGAGGCTGGGAAGGGATCTCAGGGAGCAGCGCCGGGAGCGCTCTGTGGCTGGAGGTGCTGGTCCTGCAGCAGCTCCCAAAGGCAGCGACTCAATGGGTTTCTGGAAGGACCCTTGCTGCTGGCTGAGGGTTTCCTGGGTTTATCAAAGCTCCTTCTATACTGGGGAGAATAAAGCTGGTTTGTTCAGCAGCGTCCTGCTCGCACACACTGCCAGCGAGCGGGAGGGATCCTTCTGTTAATGAGCTGGGCACAAGAGGGGAGAAAATGTCATTGAGGATTTTTTCCTTTGGTGATAAAGAGTCATTAAAAACAACACATGATTCTTGGGCCAGAGGGGATCTTTTCCAAGCCAAACAGAGCCAGGATCTGTGCTGCTGTTCCCACCACCCCATGCCCTGACTCCTCTGAAGATCAAGGCGGGCGTCGTGGCACAGGAGCAGCAGAGGAGGATCACCCAGAGTTTCACCCATCTTTTTTTTTCCCCCACCTCATTCTCCCTCCATCATTAGAGTTGAATTTGCATGGATTTAGTTTGTATCTGAAGCAGAGATGAAGCCAAAAGCTGGTGGTGGTGCTGCTGGGGGGTGGCAGCAGCAGGGAGAATGGGAAGGACCTGCTGGAGTGACCCTCAGCTCCCTGACCAGAACTAGGGGCCACCAAGGGCTCATCATTTCAATCAATTTAATGACAGAACCCAAAACCTACATCACCCCAAGGGAAACACTTGCCTGCAAACCCCCTTGCTGATGTAGCACGTGCTGGTTGCATCCCTGTAAAGCATAGAATCGTGGAGTTGTTCAGGTTGGGAAAGACCTTTAAGATCAAGTCCAACCATTAACCCAGCGCCGCCAAGTCCCAGCAAAACATCACGTAGATAAATCAAGGAACCCGTTTGTTTTACACAAGACCCACAGGAGGATGAGCTTTTTATACTAACCCTGAGGTAACGAGGCATTTATGGCATCCTCCTAAGCAGGCTTTTTGGTGAAGGTTGGTGTTGCAGAGCTCAGCCTTCAAAGGCGTTTGTGATTTAGAGGCAATTTAGTCAAGTGCTGTTCCTAGAGCTGAAACATTTTGCAGTAGAAGGGAGGGGGGGGGAAAAAAAATGAGAAAAATCCTGTGGCATTTACTAATAAAACTCTTCAGGAATATTTTTAGCTGTGATTTAACGTTGTGTTGCACTTTGCTGTGAAGTGTTGGTTCGCTGAAGGCTCCTGGCAGTTTTTAGCTGTGGTAGAGCTGCCTTTGGCTGAGCTAGCAGAGGAGGAGAGCTGCAGATGGACTGGAGGAGAGGTGTGGGCAGAGCTCCCAGGCAGGGCAGGTGATGTGCCTTCCTGGTGGGGCACAGGGCACCCATCCTGCCCCGGGGCCAGCCAGACATCCAGCTCCCTCCTCCCTTTGGCTGGAGGGCCTGACCCTTTCCCCACAGTTGCAGCTCAGCCTGTTCTTGGCCAACAGCAAATATTCCTCCGTGTCACCAGGGATCAGGGCTGAGACCTCTCCACTCATTTCACGTGTGCTGCAGGACCAACGAGCCCAGAGTCCCAACTTCCAGCCTCCCCCAAACCCACAGCCTGCAGGTGAGGGACCACAAACAGCATCTCACGTCCTGGGGCTTTGCAGTCCCAGGGTTTTGCTGTGAGATGTTGTAAGGGTCTGTGTTTCTCACTTCTCACTCAGGATGGGGTTGAGCTGCTCTCCCTCACCAAGCTCCTTCTGGGTGCAGTGGTCTTCAGGAGAGGCCAGACAGTGGCATTGCTCCTCCTGTGCCCATCAGCTTCAGTGCAACCATGAGAATTTACTCCCACGGAGGAGCTGTCCTCTGGTTTATTTTAAGCAAGGGGGATGCTCGAGATCCAGCCAGTTTTAATATATTTAATTAACCTTTGGAATAGCTCTGGAGTGATGATCAGCTTCACCCAAAGCAGTGACATTTGTCATGCTGGTGGTGCTCACAGGCATTTGGGCAAGCAACAAATTAAGAAGTGGCCGTGGATGCATTGGGTAAATTAGAGCAACGAGTCCTTGTGGTGCAGCTCACGCCCCATTTTCTGTCAAGTAACTCAGCAGCTCTGGTCCAGCTTTACCAAGCAGGTTTCTCTGCGTTGCAAAGAACCATCTGCACAGTTTTTGCTGGTTGATCTTTTTTTCTGAGCCCCTGCAGGCTCTGCTCTCCTTCCCGAGGCTGCTCGTGGCCCACATCAGCCCAATATTTGAGGTTGAGAAGCAGGAGTTTAGGGCCACCTGAGCCAGAGGTTGCCCCTTAGTCATGAGGTAGCTGCTGGTGGCCCTCTCTGTCCTCTGTGGATTCATCCTTGGACCCTCTTGCACCAATTTCCAGCCTGCTCAGTGGCAAAGCTCCACAAATGAACAGCTCGGGAGCCTGCTGTGTTTGCAGCCACCATTTATTCCTGTCTGCTCACTAACATTGCACGCCCCAGGGATCCTTCCCAGCCCTCTCCTCTACCAGATCTGTCCTGCCAAGCTCCACAGGACAAGCTCCTTCAGGAACCTACAAGCCCAGCTGAGTGTCTCCTCTTCTTGACTCCAGATATGGCTATTTTTGTTTTGGCTCCTGTCAATATTTTGGAACCATCTTGTGTCTTCTCCCTCCTGCTTCCCCACCTCACCATGCCCGTGGTGCCAGCACCAAAGCACAAGTTGTTTCCCTCAGCTCTCTGGCACTTCTTGCTCTTTTCACACTCATTTTGAGATTTTTTGTTCAAGGGTAACAGATTTTTCAGCAGCCCATGTCAGGGTCGTGCACTACTCTGGCTCCTGGCATCCCACCAAAGCTTTTGTGCTCTTGCCAAAGCCTCCAGTTCCTGGCAACGTCTGGTTCCTGGGGCTCAGCAGTGCTCTGGGGAGCCCAGTTTGGATAAAAGCTTCAACTGCAAGGGCTGAGCAAACAAACTGGCCCCAAAGCTGGGCCCAGGGCTGAGCTGAGCTGCCGGGGCTGACCCCAGCTCCCAGTCTGTAGGTGTTTGGCAGGGCTCTGCTCACTGTGCCCTTCCCCACGCTCTCCCCAAATCCAAGCCCAGGGTTTGTCTTGGCCATTTGACCCACGGTGACTTAGGTGGCCTTGTGCAAGCTCAGCTGCTGCTTCACACACCATCCAGCTGTGCTTCAATACCACCACACAACAATTTGATGATACTCAAATGACTGATTTGGTTTTGCAAGCTGATGGTGTGTACCATGAACATCCTTCCCAGCCAGTTCTGCTCATCTGTGCCATAGCTCTGTTTCCAGTCCAGGTTTTCCCTGCAGGGAATCACCCAGCCATGGAAAGCAAGCCCAAAAATTGCCTTCTGTCCCACCTTGGCCCAGTGGAGGAGGGTGACAGCAAGGGGACTTCTCTCTCCTCTTCCATGCAATACAAATCCTAGGATCTTCTAAGTTGGAAAAAACCCTCTAAGATCATCAAATCCAACCAGCAACCCAGCACAGCCCATTCACCACTAAGCCACCTAAGCACCTCATTTACACATCTTCTAAATCTCTCCAGGGATGGGGACTCCACCACTTCCCTGAGAGGTGGAGCAGGGCACTGGGGCTGAGGCTGCAGGTACCAGGCACTTACCAAAGCAAACATCTGCCATGGGGATGAGCCAGCACGTGAGAAATGTTGTCACCCAGCCTGTCCCTCCTTGCAGGGCCACCCAGAGCACGTGTGGTGCTTCAGGCCACTTTGGGACCCACGTTGGCTTTGCAAGTCACAGCTCAACCCCCTGTCCAGTGGGATAAGGTTTTAGGGAGCAGCAGAGGTGAGCAGATGGTTGTGTACATGAAAAGCTATTGCAAAGGATATAAGGAGCAAAAGTTGGACACAAAACTGGTTTTTTTGGACCCTCTTACAAGCCAAGAGCTGCTTCATTGCCCTCAGCAGACCTCAAGGACTGATGCTGCCAGATGTGAGGGTTGCTGAGATAAAGGATGGCAGTGGACTGGGTAGAATTAGGTGAATGGTTGGAGACTTGAAGATCTTAAAGGTCTTTTTCAAGCTAAATGATTCTGGAAGGAGCCAGCTCTAGGGGTCACCTGTGAGCCAGCATCTGGAAGTCTGCAGGGACCTGGGGCAGTGCTTGTCCTCCTGTGTTCTTCTCCTGCAGGGTCTATTCTCCAGTAGCAGCAGCACCTCTAGGTTGGAGATGCTGTGGTCAGTTTGCTCATTGTTCCTCAGGAGAAATCAGGTTCTTAGGGCAGAAGATAAAGCTGCTTTCTGGCTGCATCTCAGCTTGGGCAGGACACAGCTGGAGTTGGGGTGGCTTTGTGGCCATGGGGAACACCAAGGTTTGTTGCAGGCTGGAGAGGCCTGGGAGCCATCCACCTCCAGGAAATTCCTCCTGAGTGT
>NW_008581290.1:5482-9127 GCF_000691845.1 Merops nubicus
AAATTCGTCCTGACGTTGTGGCTCCTGTTTACCCCCTCCTGACACACACCAGCATCAGCCCACTGAGGGCTCCTCATCTCCACTCAGGAGACAACAAAACCTCGTGGATTTTAAGCCATGTAAGTGATCTCAGAACCTGGCTGGTGTTCCCAGAGCCAGCAGAAGAGATGCTTGCCCTACAACAGTGCCCCAGAGATATGCAGAGAGACAGGAAAGCTCAGGTCATCACGAGAAGGTTTAGCTGTTGAGGTCATGCCTTTGAGTCCCACACCCATGGAGCAGCCAGTGTCCAAAGAAACTGGGACCATCACATGAGGAATAAATGAGCAAAACAAACCTTGCTGGGGCTGGCTGGAAAAGTCAACCTAGGCACCAAAATTTGGGTGGGGCTTTGAAGATGAAGCATCATGTGGGAACTTGCACTGTTGTTCCAAAGCAGCTGGAGGGTGGAATTGATGGGGCCATGCTGAGCCAGGCAGGCCAGTGCTCCTGGCCATGGTTGGGGACACTCCATGTCCTTGGAACCATCAGCTGTAGCTCCTAAAACGCCCTCAGCTAGAGAGGAAGGAAAGACCTGAACCCTCAAGGGCCAGCACATCTCCAGAGCTGCAGTCAGAGAGGAGGGAAGCTCATCTCCACCTACAAGCATCCAGCACCAGCATGGATAAACATGCACACCCCAAGGGAGGACTTTGGGAGCTCCTTTTTGCACCCTTCATGCCAGAGCAGGCATTGCACAGCAGAGCTCAGCCCAGGGCTGCCTGAGCAGCATCAAACACCTTCCACCAAACCTAGAGCTGCCCAGCAAGGTCGAAACCCCTTCCCAAGGTCCAGCCTGAGGACGGACACCCCACCTGCCCTGGATCAAGTCTTGCCTCCTCTCAGTACAAGGATGAGGTCACTGCCCTTGTTGGGGTGCAGCAAAGTCTTGAGGGCCACTACACAGGCAGGGCAGGCAGCAGGGTCTGGTGGAAGCCCCAGAGACACCCAGAACCAAGTGACCAGGAGGCAGAAGCCAAAGGGGACAAGGTCAAAGACAAGTTGGGAGACAGCTCCAACACCCACCCTGAAGATGGTGCCAAACCCAGACCTTGCCTCAGGTGCCAGCAACCCCCCCAAGGGACTCACCTGGGGCAGGAGCTGCTTGCAAGGGTGAAGTCCAGGAGAGCATGGCCAGGAAGAGGGCTCAACACTAGCAACATCCTTTAAGGAGAGAGCAGCACCCACAGCTGAGCTTAAAAAAACCTCCTGGGGCCATGGGTGGGGTGAAGGTCTCAGGTGAGGCTGTTTAGAGCCATCCAGGGCTAGGAGAGCCCATGGGAGGGTGTTGATTTGGCTCTGAAGTTGTCCAGGTTTTACTGGTCACATGGCAATGCCCAGCTGGGTCGTACTGGGGGTGCCACAGCAGCTGGTGCTGAGCCTGGTGCATGCTGTGTGTTGGTGCTGAGCCCTGAGGTGGCTCACGAAATCATTCATTCCTCTTGGCCAAAGTCTGTCCATGCTGGAGCTTCTCTCCCTTGTCCCAGGGAGGCACCTCTGTGCCTAGTGGATGCCCACTCCTGGGAGCCTTTATTTGAAGGTCTGAGGACCTGCCACCAACATCACCCTCCTCAAAACCTTGGAAATCACCTGAAATATCAGCAGGAAGAGGAGCAGTGCTGGGCACAGCTGAACATCTCTTCACCAGGGCTTGGGCCAAGCTACCAGAGCTCAGGATTTATGCACAGCCTTTTGGTAACTGTGAGCAAGATGGAGCTGCAAAAACAGAAATTAAATTGGTGTCACGTGTAGCCCATCCCCACCCGAAGTGGTTTGGTCCCCAGAGTCAGTACAGGCTTTGAAATCACAGATTTTGGGTCAGAAGTTGAGTTTTCAACCCAGAAGTTGGAGGTTTGGTGCCGCCAATGCACGAGGGATGATGATCAGGAGGTTGAGGTGGCACTTGTCACAGGGAGGGGTGGTTCCCAGGAGCTTCTAATCTGTGTGTCCCTCTTAGCAGCCATTAACTGGGGAGGTTAAAAAGCAGCATCTCCCATGGCTTGGCCAACATTGCCCATCCTGGCTACCCTAGCCTAAAACTGTGTGCCCAGCTCCTCCTTGGTTTCTTCTGCTGCAAGCTCTGAGCCTCGTTAGGGCTTTTTGGGGGGAGATGAGAGGGAGTTTTCTCTCCCAGGGCTGCTCTCCTGTGGCACAGTCTCAAATCCTGGTAGCAGACCACAACCCAAGCCTGGGAGGAGTTTCAGACCCTGGATCCCTTTTCTCTGGGACCCTGATGGGGGTCGGGGGGCACGGGTGGCCCCGATTCCTCCGGGGGCAGAACGCCCGGGGTGCCGGTGGCCGGGTCCCAGGCGGGTGCTGAGAATGGCTCTTTGTTCCCTGGCTCTAATTAGGGGGCCCAAGCAGCTCGTTAGCTGCTCTGCCCCACACCCTCCCGGCCCCGCAGCCGCCGCTCGGGGGGGAACCCCCCGCGGGGACCCTCTCAATGTGGATTTTGGGGTGATGTGGTGAACCAGCTCAAGGCGAGCTTGGGGTGAAGCCACCAGCTTCATTCATTCTCCAGGCACCCTAGAAGTCCTAGGGGGGCGCTCAGGGATGCCTGAGGAGGGTTGTTTGTGGCCAGAGCAGACATCCATCCAAAGCCTCCCCTGCAAACTCCCTCACAGTTTTCTGAGCAGAAAAACAACCAGCTGGCAGAAGCCTCTTGGTGGTGTTGGGAGCCAGGGACAGCACCAGCCCCACCATCCGTGTCCAGTGGCTTTGGGGAGTGTTGGAGGACGCTTCAGGCTCTGAGCCTAAGCAGATTCAGGGCTGGGGTGCTTCCCAGGGCAGAGCAGAGCAGAGCCCAGCCAGTGCCCCCCAGATCTGGGAGCACAATCAGCCCTTTGGGCAGCTCGATATGAACGATTTAGAAACGAGTTTTGGGCTCTTTCACGGAGGGAGCTTGCATTTGCATTTGAAAACCGTGGGGGACGGGAGCACTGGCCGGGTGCTATCAATGGGAAACTGTTCTGTCCAACGCTCCCGGGGCCAAGAAATGTGAACTCTGCAGATTTCTGGCTCTGTTCGTGGTCAGAGTTGCTGGCTCTGTTGTCAGCGCCCGGCTGCTCCACTCCCAGCGATTAAGGGCTCTGCTCAGAAGCTGGTTTTCCTTCGTGGCCAAAGCAGAGCAGGGTTTGCTGCAGGGTGGGGTGGATGGGGGTGTTGGGGATGTGAAATGGGGAGATCCAGCTCGCTGCATTCAAGGTGGGGAGGCTCCTTGTCAGCCCAGGATCCAATTCAGGGCTGTTTCAATGTTAAAGCAATCAGTTTGGCTTTGCGTTGGGAGGGGAGCTGAGACCTGATGCACTTGTGTCACCCAAGACCCTCTTCTGCAAGCTGGGGGGGGGGCGGGGGGATCACTGTCTGCTTTGTGCCTGTCCGTGTCCCCATCCCAGCCTGCAGTGCCCCAGGGGACACCACGAGTCTTTATGGTAAGACATTATTATAATGATTAAAACTTCTCAAGTAATCATGGTTAATAAATGCTCCTTTTTTTCCTCCTTTGTGGACTTTCACACCACTCCCCCTCCCCTCCACCAGCATAGCCTGCCCCCAGCACCCCCCCACAGCTCCTACCCCACCGTGCCCATCCTTCCTCCTTCCTCT
>NW_008581290.1:9285-9591 GCF_000691845.1 Merops nubicus
AACCCCAGAGAGCTTCCCACTGAGCTGGAAATAATGGCATTAGGAGCCGCTCGCTCGCTTCTGGCCGCTGCTTGGGTCGGGTGGAGCTTTTTTTGGGGTGGGGTGGAGCTTTTTTTGGGGTGGGGTGGAGCTTTTTTGGGGTCGGCTGAAGGGCTGCGGCACACGGGGGTTTGCTCCTGCTTGGAGCACAGCTCCAGAAAGGGGACTGGGAATGGTTCTCCTGGCACGGTGGCTTGTGGGTGAAGCAGCAAGGTAGGGATAAGGCCTGGGGGGTGCTTGTCTCCTTACTCGCACCCCCGGGCTCGC
>NW_008581290.1:9643-12245 GCF_000691845.1 Merops nubicus
CCCTGCCTGCTGCCACCCCGGCTGCACCCTCCGTGTCCTGCTGGGGGAAGGACGAGTCCCCGGGGCAGGGGGAAGGGTGAGAAAAAGTGGGCAGATGGCAAAAGCCGTGTGGTTTATGCTTTCCCTTTCTGCTTTGCCCAGGAGAGGCGTGAGGGCTCGCCGGCAGCATGCCGCTGGTGAAGAGGAACATCGAGCCCCGGCACCTCTGCCGGGGAGCCCTTCCCGAGGGGGTGACGAGTGAGCTGGAGTGTGTCACCAACAGCACGCTGGCTGCCATCATCAAGCAGCTGGGCAGCCTCAGTAAGTCACAGGCAGCCACGTGGGGACAGTTTGAAGACCTGTTTTCCTCCCACAGCTGGTCCGTGCAGTAGGGGACAAAAAGGCTTCGCCAGCCCCTGCGCTTCTCCACTTGGCCAGAAATAGGAAGGTTGAGTGAAGATTAAACAGCCTCAACCTGTTCTTTTTAATCTTGGAGCTTGATGTGAAGGAGAGGTCTCTATAAAAGGTCTAAATCCTCAGCTGTCTTCCTTCTCTGGGACTGATTTCTGCAGAAAAGGGGAGGATGAGAGCATTGCACACGTCAGTGTGAAGGTTTAATAGGGGCAGCCTATTTCACTGATGGATATTGACTTAAAATAGAGAGAGGAGCTCAGGTTCTTCAGGGCTCCCTCTTCCCCCCCCACCCCGAACTAGATTCTTCTCTAAAATACTCCCTGAAAAAAAAATAACCCCTGTATTTAGGGAGCTGCTGGAAGCCTGGTGGCTCCATGAGCAGCACCCATGGGTGCTCAGGCCGTGGCTGACCTTGTCCAGGGGAAAAAGAATCAAATGAAGAGAGCCGAGCTGGGTGATGGGCTGAGCAGATATCAAAAGAGCTTTGATCTCCAGTGCTGTTTGATAGGTGGTTTTGGAGGAAACCCCGAGGAGCTGGGATGTTGGGTTTGGGGGCTGGGCTGGGCGCTGTAGCCTGCAGGTGTCAGCAATGCTCTGCTCAGCCCTGGGATCTGCCATCTGCCTGGCAGGGCACCAAGCTCAGCTCCCAAAAAAAAATGAGAAGGCTGGGGAGAGCCCCGTAGGGGCAGCTGGGCCATGGGGTGACCTGGGAGGGGGCTGGCTGCCTGCCCCCCTTGCCTGTGACGGGCACGTGTTGTCCCCTGCCAGGCAGACACGCCGAGGACATCTTTGGTGAGCTGTTCAACGAAGCCAACAGTTTCTACATGAGGATGAACTCGCTGCAGGAGAGGGTGGACCTGCTGGTCATCAAGGTGACGCAGCTGGACTCCACCGTGGAGGAAGGTGAGGGGGCTGGGGCTGTTTTGGGGGGATGGCTGGGTAAAGGTGGCTGGGAGACACGCGCCGTAGGCTGGACCACAGGTCAGGGGCAGGCTGAGGTCACCCCTGCATCCCACCTTCTTCCTGCACCCCCAGTGTCACTGCAGGACATCAACATGAGGAAAGCCTTCAAGAGCTCCACGGTGCAGAACCAGCAAGTGGTGTCCCGCAACTCCATCCCCAACCCTGTGATGGAGATGTACCAGCGCTGCGACAAGCCCCCGCCGCTCAACATCCTCACCCCCTACAGGTACAGCTCCTGGGGGGCACTGAGGAGGTCCTGGGGGGGTCATTTCCAAGAGGAAGCCCGTTTGCTGCTTGGCCAAGGCTTTTTTTCTCTGCTTTGCTGTGCCACTGTCCCCGTTGCGTAGGGTGTTTGGGGTGAGTGACCACTGTGTTGGACACGTTCATGGTGGGGCAACAGCTTAGGACTGCGAGCTTCCTCTGCACAGGGAAAGGAGGGTCTTCTCCTGTGGCTGATAACCCCTTCTCCTCCCTTCCCATCCCCCAGGGATGACAAAAAGGACGGCCTCAAGTTCTATACCGACCCCTCCTACTTCTTCAACTTATGGAAGGAGAAAATGTTGCAGGCGACAGAAGATAAGAGGAAGGAGAAGCGCAGGCAGAAGGTAACGGGCAAGCAGGGGCTGGAGCTGGGGCTGGTCACCTTCCTGGTGCATCCCACGTGCTCCTCCAGGGACTGCTCACAGTCTGGAGGAGCTGGGTGGGAGAGGGAGCCACGGCTTGCGTGTCCCCCCAGGAGCAGCGGCTGGTGGAGGACTCCACCCGGGAGGTGAAGAAAGTGAGGAAAGCCCGAAACCGGCGCCTGGAGTGGAACATGATGGCGTATGACAAAGAGTTCCGACCCGATAACAGGTTCTCACCATCCCCCTATCACATGGCGTCATCGGAAGGATCACTGTCCCCAGATAATAGGCAGGTTTCACCTACTGCACGTTCAGCTCACCTGCTCTCCTTTGCTTTTCTCTTCTCCTCCGTCTTTGGGGGGCACGTGCTGCCTGCAGGAGGGTCGGGGTGATAAGCCTTAAAGCTGTAGTAGCTTCGTGGGCAGCTGGTGCTTCCCGGGGTCACATCCTGGGCCTCAGGAACAGCCTTGGTGTTGGGGTAAAGTCCGAGTGCTTTCCATTTAGCAGCTAAGGCAGGAGACTGGCTCAGCTCTGTTGACGTCCTCCTCCCCTCCGCTCTCTCTCTGCTTTCTTCTACGCCTGTATTTTTGCAGCCATTCTTTTGGCTTGTTGTCTCAACCCCA
>NW_008581291.1:0-223 GCF_000691845.1 Merops nubicus
GCCCTCGCCAACGCCTCCTCTCCACCTTGCCCTCCTCCAGTGGCAACTAATAAACCTCAGCAGCTTTTTCAAAGACAACAGGGTCGTTTTTCATGGGGGTGGAGGGTGGGGTGGGTGGCGGTGGGGCTGGAGCAGGACGCAGTGGCACTGGGCACACCAGTGGCACCAGTGGGACTCGCTGGGGCACGTGTGGTTTGCACGGGGAGCGAGGTCTGGCTGGGGT
>NW_008581292.1:0-21159 GCF_000691845.1 Merops nubicus
GGGCCCGGGACGGGGCTGTCAGCCCCCGAGGCCGCTTGCGAGGGTCACTCGGGAAGGTCCCTCGGGAGGCGGGTGTAACAGGGTCAGGGAGCAGCACAGCCGCGGGCTGAAGGAGTCGGGCTTGTCCTGGTCTCCTTGATCCTCCTTGAACTCTCCCTTCCTTGTAAACGCATCAGAACTCCAGGTTTGAAAGACTAAAACTCAAGTTAAAACTTGTGTTTCACTTCTCTGGAGCGCTGCTTTGTCTTTGGGCGATTTCTGTTGAGAAACTACTGTGTTGGTTTTTGGGCAAGTGCTGTAGCAACAGCAGGAACTCCCCGTTGTTTCCTCTTCCCTCTCTATACACATGCAGTTTCTTCTTTTCTGAGTTTGCAAGTAGCTCAATTGTCTAAATACACATACAAAAAAAAAATTGAACTAGGAGACGCTATAAATTATAGATGATGATTTTGCAAGTCAAACAAACATTTATTTCTACTGTAGCACTATTCCAAGGACTTTTCAAAAATAAGGATCATCACTCTGCTTATTTAGCTCTATTGATACATTATATATGACATCCCTGCCAATTACAATTCATATGATATTCACTTCCCAGCCCCTGGCCCATTTTCTTGGTTAAAAGCAGATGGTGAAGAATTTATTACATTTTAGAGTTAGCAAAATTCATCTTTGACTGTCTAATGTATTCCTGGTAGTTCTGAATGGATGCAGAACTTCCTTCAGCTTCTGTATGGCCACAGTTTCACCCTTGTTCTTTTGATACTTGTGAAGATACAGACACAGTTATTTGCAGGCAGAATCACACCATGTGTAGGAGACGTCAGAAATGTCTCCACTCTCCCTCCTCCTGAAGCCCACTGTTTGAGGAGAGACTTCCTAGGTATTCACTGGGGCTGTAGGAACAGGAGAGAACCATGAAAAGCAGACCTGAAGGAGCAGGAAGCAGATTCTCTGATATGATGCTTGGGAAAATCTGTCCTACTTTACAGCTATTTCCTGCACAACACTAGATTAGGTCTGATAGATAATATAGACTCATCTGTTGTGTTTTTTTTTTACCTGTCCCCACTTACCTTCAACCACTTTCTCTTCTTTGGATGCTGGAAGTGGTGACACCATCTGTAGCCGCCAACAGGAACTTCACATGAGAGTTTGGCTTGTGGGAGTGTCTAACAGTTCCCCACTCAGAAGCTGGTCCAGAGAGAACAGTATAACTGAAGATGAGGCTTATAGGTAGATGTAATATTTTTTTATTATAACAACACAGCTGGAAAAAATAGACAACTGTTTGGCAGGCAAGAACATGTCCCCAGAGAAATCAAGTTCTCAGAGCTGCCTGTAGGAATTATGTCAGTGGACTCAAAGATAAACCTGCTCTTACAGGGTATCATGCTTAATGTTTGTAGAGAACAGACAAGCTCACAGCTTTCATCATCTCGTGTCAAAGAACTGCACAGTAAATTGTGCTGGTATTATCACCAGGGTGTGAAGAACTTAGCATTTAGGCCTTCTCTAGATTTGCAATGAAGACAGAAATGTTGTAGCCAGAACAAACAAAATCTCAGAAGTGGGCAGACCAGAATGTCCAGTCAAAGGGGAAAAATGGGAACAATCAGAGATTAAGACAGCAATCAGTAAGTTAAAATATGCATACTAATACCGAGACAAAGGAGCAGCATGGTTGGAGCTCGGGCCACAGTCAAGTAGTAAGTTGATCCAGGCAACAAGGGTGACCCACAAGAAGGAGGATGAAGCAGCCTGGGGAAGAAGGGACAGTGAAAGCCTTAGTTAGGAGTCAAGAGAAGGAGCTAAGCTTAAGGCAGGGCAATCTATAGGCTCTTGGGGAATCTCTGCCAGTGAATACCAGTGCCTACTGCCAGTTGGTTGGAAATCAAGGCCCGAGGTGAGATTTAGTTCCTAGGCTACCTGGGAAATATTTCACCCACTGCTAAGGAACAGCTCACTGAATCTGAAACCAAGCTTGTTTCATTAAGGAGGTCTGAGAGTTGTATCTAGGTGCCCAAGATTTCATATTTCTCTAACTTTATGTGCAAACATATTAAACAGTAACCTGAAATAGAAGGTTGTGAGGAAAATGAGCTGCACTTTTGTAGCTGTTATAGAAATAAAATTAAGATTTAGCAGAACTGAACCTTTCACTTCCACTTGGGCTGTATGTTTTATTTTTAAACTATTGAACCTGAAATATACCTAACAAGGAGATACAGAACATCATTTGTTTCATTCTATGGACTGGCAAGTTTTTTCTTCCATTTCCACCAGATGAATCATCAGAAACATGATACACATTTATATTTGCTGAAAGGAGGGGAAGGGTGGGGAGTGGTGTGCAGAATTAGCTTCGGTCCTTTCTTGGGCAGAAGTTATTGCTCAGTTCTGAGGCATCTACCTCAAAAAGGAAGGTCATGGTAGCCACCACAGCAAAATCTATTTATGTCAAAGGAAATGCAGCCTAGAGTGCATTTCAAACTCTTGCAAACTCATGAGAAGGCTGACTGATGAATCCATTGATTTTTGATGGGAGGACAAAACTAGCATTCTGAAGCATACCAGAGGAAAAACCCAAAACTTAAGCCTCAGGTGCCTTGCACCAGAGAGCACTTAAAAGACCTCTATATGTTTTTCATCTACACGTCAGACAAAATAAAGACAGTGCTGGAGGGACTGTCCTCAGCAATCCTTAGGACCTCCTCAGTAACCCTAAGGAGCTTGGTCTAGGTATAAACTGTACATGATGCACGTGTCAATAATGAACAAAATGTTTTCTCATGCCTATAATGTACAGATATACAGACACAAAGGCAGTTATGAAAAACAGAGTTCTATTAAAGTTAGATTAAGTGCTGCCTAACCCCTCAGCATAAATGTTGAGAGGATTTAATAGATTTTGCTCAGCTTATTCCTTTTTTAGACTAGTTTTAACAGAACAGTTTTTTGGCTTCAGGCTAACCCAGTCAGTGTCTGTTATCCTGAATCCCCAAGGAGGGGTTTATCTGCACTGGGTTCACTCTGAGATTCTCCATAAAAACATGCTGGGAATATTCAAGCTAATAAAATTAGCTGAATTGGCTAAAATTGAAGTTTCTAAAGTTGGAACTGTTTCACTGGAAGGTTCCCACAGAATTTGTCAATAGATTTTAGATCACTCTCTTTAACGGTAAATGTGAATTTGGCTCCATGCCTTTAAATCTATATTTATCTATTTAGCAGCATTTGAATAGGTGATGCCTTATTTTCAAAGCAACATTCAGCCAAATGCAGCTTGGACTAACTAGAAAATAGGAAGTTATGCTCTCAGTTAGTATGACTACTTAGATTATTTCATTCAAGATATTGCCTAAGAACTAGACAGATTGAAGCCTGAAGCCCAGTTTAGTATGGTCCTGAGAGTGCCCATTTATTTTAAAGAGAACTTAGGGTAAACACATGCCACAGATGACACCCAGCACTTTATATATTCAAAAGCCAATTTTGGAAGGCAAAGCAAATGATTGAGAAGTTAATTATCATAATTATATACATTAAGATTATTTATTGGTTGGTCATTTCAATGGCTTATATTTGGAAAGCTAAAGCATAGCAAGAATTATAACTTGAGAAAGCCAGATCAATCAGTCTTGGATCTAGATTCAACTTGATTGCTGTCTGGCCTTTCATTTCTATTCACACCTTCTTTCTGTTCTTTATTCGTTTGGGATCTTTCTAATAAAAACTATGATTTTTTTTTCTCCAAATACTTCCAGTCTGTATCTTCACCATGTCAACCCAGTAATACTAATTCCCCAGCTAAACGTTTTGGGTTTTTTTTTAAACGGCCAAGGAAAAGAAATTCAAATTAAAAATGAAAATGTTACCACAAAAAAATGGATAACAAGTAGTTCAGTATAGATTCACATAGGTATGTGCTGGATTTTAGATATATTTTATCAATACATTGATGAATCTATACTTCCAAAAATAGAAATGTATCATCAAAGTAAAACAGTTTTGAACAAGCTTTTCAAATGAACATTTGAGTAAAATATTTCTACTGCTTTTAACTTAGAGCTTGGTCCATTTATAAAGTTCAGTGAGATTGTTTTCAATAACCAAGGGACTGGATTCAATGGTGAATAAAACCCCTTCTAGTCCTTAGGTTTGTTTCACTGACAGAGCCTGGAGTCAGAAGACCTCTGCAAAGTTTATAGGGGTGACATAAACTCTGCAGGAGTTTGGTGGTGTTTGGTGAAGGAAGCACAAGTGACGTTATGAAGCTAGAATACTATCAGTTCTGTGTCTAGCAGCAGGAAACACGACAACTGAAAGCTTGTTTTGCTCCTATTCACCTTTACTGTGTCTTTCATGTCCCACTATGAAGATTCAAAACATTTTTCAAACCAAAACAAAAACAACAAAAAAAATATATAAAAAAAAGGAAAACAACAACAAACCCACCACCACCATGTTGCAGCTTAACATTGATTAGACATATGATAAAATGAAATATTCAAGGATATGTAGCTGCACATAAAAGTGAAAGTTCATCTGCTACACTGATGTGAACAAGCCCAGGGATGTTGGCTCCATGCTGTCTACCCATGGCTGATTTCGCTGATTCTTCAAGTAGTTATTTATTGGTATAACTCCTAAACTCCTTCCAGGATCAATATTGTTACAGAGTTGAAGAATCAAAAAACAAACTAACTAAAAACCCACAAACAAACAAACAAACAAAAAGCCTCACTTTCACCAGTCTATATCTATTTTGAGCCCAGAAATTAGTGTTTGATTCAATCAGCTTCTGAAAGGTGTTCAGCTAGAGTGGATAGACCAAAAAAGAGTCATCCTGATTTCACTGTGACAGAATCCCAGACCAGCTACGGTCTGCAGACCATTAGCAATTTGGAGTCAGCCAGGGCAGCTGAACCAAGCTGGCCACAGGTGTATCCCATCCTATAAACATCATGTTCAGTATAAAGGGGGAAGTTTGCTGATAAGAGGGGAGTGTTTTCTGGTTAGGTTTTGGCTTTTTCTGCTCCTGGGTACTGTCTTCCTGTTTATGGTGATTGTGTACTGGGCTGAGTGTAACTTTGTGCTTTATATGTGGGCTGGGACACTTCAGAGCCCATTGCAGGCATTGTGGCAGCTATGTGGTGCCCACCTCTGTACTAATAGTTTGATTTAAATTAAGAAAAAAAAATCCAGTTTTTAGGAATTAATTGACTCCTCCTCTTCCTGCTCCTGAGGGCTCTCTTCCCACTTCTTGTAACTGCCACACAGTCCCTGGGTTGGATATAACTTTGTACACTTCATATTGGCATTGGCTGTTCATTAAATCTGTTTTCATTTCATTCAAGGAATTTTACCTCCTTCAGCTTCTAACTATGGTTCTTGTTCTGTCCTTCCCAGCTACCAGTAAGAATGTTATATTTCCTGCTAATCAAAATTCAACTCAAAGTCTCCTTTTCAGTCAGTTAAAAAGAGCTACTCTAAGTAAACTTACTCTTTAGAGATTTTTCTCAACCATAAACTTTTTCTTTCTTCCCTGAATTCTCCCCAGACTTTTAATATACTTATTAAAACACAGCAAAAAATAATTGAAAGTAGCATTCTAGGCTTGGTTTCCAGATGTAAAATCACATCTTTATTTTATGTTCTCTATCCCAGGCTATTTTAATCATTACAGAGGAAAACAGTGCACAGCTTCAGAGGTGAAAAACACAATAACTTCTGAGAAGCAAATGGTATGTGAAATTGAAGAAACCTGTGTCTGCTCCTGTCTTCCTGCTATCAGAGACCTGGCTGTAAGTAAAAGGCTTCCTTGTGGTAGACCTAGAGCTATTTATCCTACTTATCTTTGTTTTGGCTTGCCATGTCCAAGTATTTGCTTATATAAAGCCAGTTTTAGGGACATTTTAATCCAAATGCTATAGCAATCATTTCCTTGAGGCAGAAAATAGTGTCTGCCTTTGAACTTTGCTCATATCACCCCACAACAATCCATAATTTCTCTTCTCAGTCATTATTCTCCAGATACAGACCATGTTCTGTAGATAGGACTTTGATTCCTTGTTCCTGGTGCATCCATGGATACTTGACTGAATTCCAGCCTCTTTTGTTTTCTGCTTCCCAAACATTTCAGGTTGCCCTGTATGATTAGCTCTTCCTTGTAACTTACCCGTATTTGCCAGCTTTTTGTGTCATTTGACAGTAGTGTTAGCCACGATTTGTTGACCAGAATAAATACATCCTCAAAAAAAAGCTGATTTCAATCCCTGTTGTTTCATGCAAATAATTTTTTCTTAATTCTTCTCATCTTTTGGAGTTTCCTGACATATTGAGTACATATAATACATGTTTTACTGATTTTAAGTGTTATGTTTGTAAATACAGAATACGAGCTTGCCAATATCATGGGTTGATTCCATGGCAACATCATAGTGGGATCCAAAAGAGTTACTTGAGAGTGAAGCCAATACTTTTCGTGTTAGCAAATAATCATGAGAAGCTTTAATGTTGCTTTCACCACTGGCATCAGCATGTCTCTGAAACGAGTGTCACAAATAAGTTTTCTGTTCTTACAGAACAGATATTTTCTTCACTCCTGTGCTCTCTCTTCAGTCTGTTTGGTTCCCATTCTCGAAGCACTTATTTACTACTACTTAAAATGATTCCAGTCCCTGCTGCACTTCAGCTTGGAGTGTGCACAGTGCGACAGCATTGCATCTACACAACATGCTGCCCAGGCTGTAGGGTCTCACCCATTGCTGTGTCCAGGCTTTGTGGGTTTCACTGATTGTTTACCTTCCATTGCTTCTCTGTCCTTTCCAAATATTCTCCTTTGATTTGTGGGCCATTCAACATCTTCCATTAGACATCTTAGTCTGCCAATGTACTATTGATTCTGAAAAGTGACTGTGCATTAGCTGTATTATAAATGATGAAAATGCAAATATTCACCTGTATTACCAGTTCCCGACTACTTCATATGGCTACACTCATTGTCCCAAAAAAAAAAAAAAAAAAAAAAAAAAAAAAAAATCTGCTGGACCATCTGTACTCATTCTGAACTATCCTCATGTTATTTTGTGTTAACATAGTTCTGAGAAACAAAATTTTACACATTTTAGAGATGATAGGTTGCACTGCCAAATCCTTCAGCAATTAAAAGTTATTTTTATATTAGTGAAATAGTCTTATTTTTCTCTCTTAAATTCAGTATGTGACTCATCATGGCTAACATGACTGTACTGTTAAATACCACATGCAAGGCAATTCAAAAATCTATCCGCTATGAAACTAAACCATTTTTCAGTCTGGTTGACAAAATCACATTGTATAAATTTAGCCTTTGAAAGTAAGCCATGCACCTTTTATGAAGGACTTTTATCCAAAATGCTAGAAATTTTAAAGGAAATAAATCATCTTAATTTCTAAAATTAATAAGGTCAAGATTTATTCTTAAATCATGGATACTCCTTTCTAATTAAATTCAAATGTGTTTAATGCATCTCAGGAGTGTTAAGATGTTAAGTTCCAGAAAAGGACTACTTATTATTCTTGATCTCTGTCAATAATTATATTGGGTGACTAATAAAATATGATGCCAGGCATTTTTTACATCTTTATCTTCCTCCTCTGTCTCATTATCAAAACGAATAGGTTTGTTCCACAGGCACCACCTAATCTGGAGAATTCAATGTCATTGAAGGACATTGCAAATAAATTTCAGCAGGTATTTCTTCATGCCACAGATACATAAATAAAATGCACTTTTGTGGTATCTGTCAGTTGCCATGCTAAAGTTTCTCTTTGCTGTATAACCTTATTGCCAACATCAAAGACTGGAAGGCCAATAAAAAGGGCCATTACAACTATCAAGGCTGATCTTATGACCAGGAGAACTTTATGTAGTTATCCCATCAAAGGCTACACTGTAAGCAGAGCTCCAATGGTCAGTATTTGATCCACAGTATATAGAGCCCTCATTCATTCCACCAGTGGTCTATCAGAAAGTGCTGACATCATGAGAAGAGATTATTTTACAACATAAGATAATGCTAATTTTCAGAAACCAGACTTGGATCTAGCATACCTCCTACCAAAATCATGCCAGTAATGTGAACTTAGCTAATTTGTTCCTGAGATTTTAACTTCCTTTCTCAAGCAACACTACATTACAGTAATTACACCTCCAAGTGACAAAAATATGGCAGGATCCTCAAACCCTGGGATGATGTATAGTCCTCTGGCCCTTGTGCAAAAGCCATCTCTAGTGAGTTGAAAGATTTGGTTATATCTATTTGAAGGAGGACTCCAGAGATTTCATACTGCCTTGGATGTGAGAGGATAGAACAAAGAATAAGTTGCAATTCATTCAACCTTAAAAAAATATTTTAATCTTCCTAATTTTAGGTCCTGTAAGGCATACTTTAGAATCAAATTATACTCACCCTGCCAGTGATTGCAACTCCAGAGTTACCCCATGCTGAATGTTCTAAATAGTTTTATGCTACGAGGCACATATATGATATTGGGCCATATTTTACAAGGGGTGTGACACATAAAATCATAGAATATCTCAGGTTGGAAGGGACCCATAAGGATCATGGAGTCTAACTCCCTGCTCCTCACAGGAGTACCTAAAGCTAAACCTATATGACTAAGCATCATCCAGAAGCTTCTTGAACCCTTACAGGCTTGATGCTGTGACCACTTCCCTGGGGAGCCTGTTCCAGTGACTGACCACCCCCTCAGTGAAGAACCTTTGCCTAATGTCCAGCCTGAACTTCCCCTGACACAGCTTCAAACCGTTCCATAAGACACCCCTTTGAGACTCACTATCATACCATGCCTGCTTAATTTTTTTTTTTCAGTTTTATTAGCCTGGGTAAGAGGAAAGGTCAATCTACACAACATATGGTAAAGCATGCAGAAGTCCTACAAACCCTCCCAATCCAAGGTTTGTGTTTCATCTTTCATCTACCTTTTTGCTTCCAACTATCCTGACTTGCACAGAGAGGTTGCTGCTAAGAATTGTGCCTTGAATGCTAGACCACACTTAAAAAGAAGACTGAAAAAACCACAAGATATCTCATAAAGGTCAGCTTTCTTCCTGAAGCCAGCTCAACCTAGGCAGACACTTAGGCACTGGAAGACATAGTTCTCTCTTCCTGTGTTCCTTGGGATATCTGGAGTCTCTGAAAGTATATTCAGACCAAGTGCAAGCAGAAACTGTACTTAGCCTATTCCCTGGGACAGGCTGTCAGGGCCTGAAGGTCCCAGTGAGTCCCTGACTAGCTCCACTGGGAACTTCCATCTGGGTAGGTGGTATTGATTAGCCACATCCAAATAAAAAAAAAAAACTGGTCCCCACTGCAGGTGCTGAGAGACAGGAATTGCTCTGGGTGTAGGGGTGTTGCAGAAGCCTTCAGGGTTGTAATCTGTATCTGTGTCTGGGCTTAGTAGCCACCAGGACTCTGAAGTTAACCTGGAGCCGTGGGCAACCCTGTGGGAAAGTGCATACATCTCTATAGGTACTGTAATTCTAAATAAGGGGCTACCAGACCCTGTCAATTCTCCCCAGTGATGGGGTTTAGTATATGCCATCATGGATTTGTGATGCCACCATCTTACTCTGTCACAGGCTTTCCTACGCTCCAAACAGAAGTGTGCAGGCAGGGTTAAAAGTTCTTCATGACAATACCACTACTTTCTGGCCTGTTTGCCATTACTTAGGTAAATCTCATTCATGGCCTGGATGAAGTCATCCCAAACCCTCTCACTGTTGGCTGAATCCTACACATTGAAAAGGCATGTGTCTCCTGGTCAGCAGAGGAGCAGCAGCAGAGGGGAAGGTCTGCCTACATTACTGACTTTCAAGTTGCATCTTTAATTTTAACTGCATAAGATGTCTTCTCTGCCTGACCAGGCATGTGCTGCTCTCCTACATGCTGCTAATGGCTGATGTGAGAGTAGGACAACTCCCAACCTGATCCACATAAGGCTGGAAGTGTCAACATTTATCCTTTTATCTCCATTGGTGTATGATAATGGTCAGTGACCCCATCCATTTCTCATCAAAGATGTGGTCGTACGTAGCTCTACCTGGAGTAATTGCGACATGACATAGGACTGCATCTTCTCCCCACCCCAAGTAGATACTCACACCTTTGGCCTTGCTACAGGTGTCCTTCAGCTTTACTACCTCTAGCCAGTTCCCTGGTTTTCTATAGCTTCCACAGTGGTATGGCTGTTACAGTCAGACTTTCCCAAAATTCTGGTCTCACCTTATCAAGAAAAAAGCATAGAGCTCCATGTGGCCCATCATGTGACAAGTTCAAAGCTGCTGATGAGCTTAAGCTCATTGCAATATGCTGGCTCTGTATCATACATGGGAGGATAGAAGGCTGCAGAGTTTTGAGAGAAGCACAGAGACAAGGAATTTCTTCACTGTAAAAGCAGATATAGCATTCATTCTTCTTTGAAGCATATTCACAACAAACTGGTTACTGATAAACTTGCAGAATTGGGGGGGAGGATGTTTCAGTTCTGATAAGGTTACAAGGATGTCATCTGTTTGAGACAGATGGTCTTTTGTTTCTAAAGCCTGTCATTCCTTGAGTAATCATTATTTAACTGTAGGGATAGTACGACATTAACAAGGTTTCACAGGCTATATTCATATATTAAATGTTTTGCATCTCATGTGTTGATACCTCAGATCTTATTTGCCTTTACAGAAAGGGTATTTTTTGTATTGTGGGTTAATTTGCCAAAAGCTAAACATACATTAAAAGTCACTCTAAGGCACACTGGGAAACACTGATACAAAGGGGTTGCTTCATCATGAATAGTAAAATAACCCTGCAGTTTGGAGTCACTTGTGAAGTATTGCATAGGATGTAGTTGTCTTTGAAGTACTGGTAATGCTGCAAAGCATGTGACAAAGTTTTACTCTTTATGGAGTCATGCCTGGGCTGAACACTGTTTCAGCAGTCTGAAGCCCACCTCCCTGTGGCCATACTCTGTCCTGTTATCATTGTGGGCAGCCAAGTGCCACTACCCTGGGCATACGCTGACCTGAAAGCATTGCCTTCTGAAAACCCTAACCCACAGCATACTTTGGTCCCAGAATCAGCATAATTAGAATATCATTTCAGACCTATTTGCTGTCTCATTGTGTTTTAACACATGGATATCATCAACAAAGTAAGAAAACAACCAACCTCTTTCACATGGGTCTTCAACACACTTCAGCTCTGTTACCAAAGTGACATTTGGTCCTGAACGCATTCATCTCATCCTGGCAGCAAACCTGTGGGGGAGATCATTACTGAACATTGCTGTTGTCCTAAATAACACTCTATGCTATGGGATACATTTGGATTTCCTGTTGTGGTGGCAGAGGTAGCACAGCAGTGAGCTTGTAACCTTTCTAAGTTCTCTGCACTCCACACACCCTAGTAAAACACTAGCAGCCCCTTAGTGAGGTACAGAGTTTTAAAGGGCTGACATGCCAGCCATACTCCTTCCCTTCCTGTCCTACATCCCCACCACTGACTCCCATCTTACCATCTGCTGCTACATCCTTCTGCCCTTCATATTTTCTGGTCACACTTTGAACTGTGACAGCTGAGGGAACATCAGCTTTCCTGTCAAATAGCTCTGAAGGAAGCCTCAAATTCCTTCTCTGTGGCCTGAAGGACCTTATAGAATAAAAACTATTTTGTCTGTTCATGTTATAAAATTTATCATATAATTGGGCACTTGTGAAGTAATCCTGCAACAGACACTGCACAACTCCTAGTTCCCCACAGCTAATTGATTTTCATATTACTGCAGCTCCATAAAGCTTCTGAAAAACTCAAGTGAGGATTTAATTTTAGCACTTCATAAAAGTACCCAAGCAAGTACCTCTCAGGCTGTAGCACTGATCTTGTCCAGCTTTGTTCTTGTTCAATTTGTTCCCACTGCTCCTTCAGCAATATTGACACAGAAATGGCCAGACAGACCTGTGGAAAATAACCTAGCAAAAAAAATAAAAAAAAATAACCAGAATTCTCTGAGCCTGTTCATTCTGTGTTCACACAGCAGAATAAATGACGTGACTGAACAGAGGGAACTATTCCAGCCACCACTGTCACAGAGAGAAATGCTTGTGAGCTACACTGTACACTCACAGCAATCACAAATATGTTCTCCTCTCTGGCCAATGCCATTGTTAGTACTGAGAGTAATAGAAAATGTGAGAAACAATATTGTCCTTCTGCTCTGCACACGCACGATCCTCATAAAGGATTCATGAGTCAAGTAATAACTATACACCATAATTTTCAGACAGTTCTTCCTGCCTGATGCCAGGGAATAAGAAATACTTATATGCAATGTCAGCAGGACAAGTTTATTGCATTATTTGGAAAAATTTATTTAAAGATTCACTCATACAATGGATTTTAAAGTGTACGTTCTCAAATCATTAAAGAAATGTATATATTTTATGCATATTTATACATAATGTATGTCTGGTTATTTTTATATCTATTTATGTGTGCTTATTTTTATTTATATTTAAAATTTTCTGAACTATATAGTATTAAAATAAGCTGCTGCAGAAGACAGCACTGCATAGTAACCACTATAGAATTTCTTTACAAAGGCCAAAATGCACTACTTTGTATGCTGAATTAATTTGAATCAAGATATTTGTATTATTTTTTTTTTTTACTAAATCATTGTCTGCTGACTTTTCTGAAAATTATATTCTTGCCTTTATGAAGAAGCAGCAGCTTACAGCATTCTTTCATATGAATTTGTCCAGGTACCTATAGAAAAAAAAAAAAGAAAAATATAGTTTAATTTCTATTGAAGCGTCTCTTCAGTTTATCATTTTATTAAGCAGTTTGTACTTTTAACTCAAGAAGGGCATTGAAGCCTGTGCCCCAAATAAACACTTAATTTTGACACGGAGGAAATATTTAAGTGGCTGCTTGAATTAAATACAAGAACTAGTAAGTTTAAATATTATGAACTGAAAAAAATATTGTTATATACAAATATGAAATATATATAAACTAAAGCATTATTTTAGTTATCTTCCTCTGTTTGATGCATCGCTGCATGCACAAAGTCATGAACCCCAAATCAATGTCTTCACTGAAGCTACACCCTGGGAAAAAAAAATGGGAGATTTGATTGCATAGGAATATTTTAAGAACTTCACAATGTGACCTATAGTTTTTAGTGAAACAAATTAATGGATTGCATGCAGATGCCAAGATTAAAGAGAATAATAACAAAACATTAGTAAGCACTTTTAATGTAATTAAATTTTTGATGTATTGCAATTTTTAGTGTGTAATTATTTTTGAAGGAACTGGAGAGTAATATTGGATCGCACCCTTATTCAACCTGGTTACTGAAGAATAAAATGCAACAATGTCTTTAAATTCTATTGGAGAATAATAGTGTATTGTCCATCATGGATAATGATGGCAAGATTTTTCTCATCTGATAATCACTCATAGTGATTACCTAATAAAAGGACAACCCTTGGTATTATAAGAGCCCCTGGTCAATCCAGAATGTAAGCAAGCATTGAAATTTGCTATATAAAGCATCTCAGCTTGTGAGTGACCTTGAATCTCTGTTTCCCTATTGCTGGAGTTTGGGATTGTTCCATGGCTACATTCCCAGTCTGCATCAAGCGGCTGCTGGTAACATCAATCTTAAACACTGGTCTTTAAAACAATTTTTGATGTTGGCCTTGAACAGGTCTAATAATTTCACTTAATCACCTCTGTTTCTACACAAAAACTGGAAACTAGGCTGACTTGTAATTTTTCATTCTTGTGAAAGCCAGCCACAGGCTTTCTGTCTGCCATCAAATATCTGGAATCACAATTAGATAAAATATGTCAGATGCCCTGTGACACCCAATCATCTTTACTGTATAAAAGTTCACTTTCAGCTTAGAGTAGAATAAATTCCATTTGACTCAGAGGTCAGTAGTTGGGAAGAAAAATGAGAAGAGTGTTCATTTGCATATTGGAACATGCAAATTGGATGCATCCGATTTGCGTTCTTTGTCTTCTAATGAGAATGACCTTTTCTGCTGGTGGGAAAAAGCAACTTAAGTTGGGCATGCGAAAGTTATGGAAGAATAAGAAATTCCAAATCTCTAACAAAACTGGTCAACTGCTTGCTTCTGTGAATAAAAAAAATAATCAAGGTCATACTGAACCCTAAATCCCAGTGCTCTTTCATCTTGAGGGACACCCAGCTTATGTTCAGCATTTGAATTTTGCTGCTCAGATGTCTCTTCAATAGCACTTCTTGCCAAGCACCCTTCCTCTTCACTGTCCTTCACAAAGAACATCTAAACAGTTCCCCCACCACTAATGTGGCTCAGGTTAACACCACAACACCTTTATAATTATTTTACATAACAAAAGTCAAAGATAAAGTGATGTGCTTAAGGCTACAGAGGGGTTGTTACAACATCAGGACTGGAACTCAGTTGCATCTGGTCTTTGGTCCTGTGTTCAAACACTTTATATCAAGCTTCTTTCAACACTGTAACTGAAGCGGAAAGGAGCTGTGATCAGTTCAGGAAGCCGGCGTTAGGATGTGTGTTCTGTTTCGTGAGTGCCAGAGAAGGAAATGAGTCCTCCATACAGGCAGCTCCTCTGTAGACAGGTAACAGCAGCAGCAACATTCACTCTGCACTGGTGAGGCCACAGCTGGAGTACTGGGTTCAGTTTTGAGCACCATAGTATAAGAAAGACATTGAGGTGCTGGAGTGAGTCCAGCGAAGGGCAACAGATCTGGGGAGGGGTCTGGGGAACATGGCTTATGAGGACTGGCTGAGGGAACTGGGGTTGTTTAGTCTGGAGAAGAGGAGGCTGAGAGGAGACCTTATTGTCCTCTACAGCTCCCTGAAAGGAGGTTGGAATGAGGCAGGTGTTGGTCTCTTCTGCCAAGTAACTAGTGACAGGACAGGAAGGAAATTGGCTCAAGTTGCACCAGGGGAGGTTTAGATTGGATGACAGAGTCGGGAGGCACTAGAAAAGGCTGGTCCGTGAGGTGGTGGAGTCACCATCCCTGGAGGTGTTCAAAAGACATGTAGACATGGCATGTGGGGACATGGTTTAGTGGTCATGGTAGTGTTGGATTGACAATGGGACTTGATGATCTTAGAGGTCTTTTCCAACCTTAAAGTTTCTGTGCTTCAATGATCATTATTGCCATATATTATTATACATTTAATTTTCCTCTCCACTGAAAAAATAAAATAGATCTACATAGTCAAATTGCCAGTATGCTTCTCTTGCTTTCAGGCTTAGTCGTTCATCTGCAGACCTCAAAACCAGGCAGCAACGTCACTACATAGGTAGCAGGCCTCAGAACTGGTACCACTCACATGCAAGACTTGGGATTAGTTAAAGAGCTCAGAACTCAAACTAACTTCTTGTCATGGCTTATAAGCAAAGGCACAGTTATTTATTCTTGTTGTTTCATCTTCAGTATGGTGCTCCAGGAGTCCTCCATAAGGGATCAGGGCATCATACTGTGAGGATTTATTTAAACACTTAAGGAAAAGAAAGCACCTACAGTTAAGAATTTACAACTGCAATTACAAAACGAAGAATAAAGCTCTCTCTTTGGTTGATTTCTATAATCACAATTTCCTAAATGACACCAAGAGACACCCCATTGTGATTGTGGGGTTTCCCATGGTTACACCCAGGAACGGGCTGCAGGAAGCTTACCACTGCCATTCTGAAAGGGCATCCAGGCACATGGGGGTTGTCTTAAAAGCAGACAGCTTACCTTTGCCACCACTAAGCAAGGAGGAAATCTCCACTGAGAAGAACAAAATTCAAGCTGTACAGAGCCAGTCAGTTCCCCAGGCATACACATACGTACCCAGTTGTGCAATGTTAGCTTACCTGTTAGTGTGCTGGTTTTTGCAAAACTATTCAGGAGCAAAAATACAAACCCTTACATGTTAACAAATATAACTACAAAAAAAGGGCTTTTGTAGTTGTTCCTGTTTTCACCTGTCTTTCAAAACCTATTTCATACTGGGCACAGACAGCAGTGCTTACAGACTGGGCAGCAGAAGGACCAGCTCCAGTGGTTAGAGTAATGAATCCTGCTTTGAAGCAGCAGCACGGGAGAGAACGGTCCCACCAGCAGGCTACCCCACACAGCCATTTTTGTGATTCACTAACAGGGTAGTTTCATAACAGATCTTGGGGGATCTTAGTCTATGCTCCTACTAGAATGAGCAGTTCTCTTCCAGTCCCCACTGCTAACTACCTCTTTCTGTAGTTGAGTCAGAAAGCTAATCCAGCCCAACTGAAAAACATAATTAGTTCCATTCATATCAAATCTTGGGTTTGGGGGATTATGCCAGCAGTCCTGGTGTTAACATGAAGAAGGATGAGGAAATGCACTACCTGGATAAATGCATGGCAGACTGAAGTTGTCCTAGAGAGACAGCTGCAAAGCTGCAGTCATGGAAGATGACTGTTTGAAGGAGATGTTACCCCGTGTAGGAGCAGATGAGGGCAGCTGCTAGTGTCAGGGATGTGCCAGACACAGCCTGTGTACCCAGGAGGTCTTCTGAGCTCCTGTGTGTATGGTTTTGTTTGCTGCCTTGTCCTTCACATACAAGTCACCCAACTGGTCATCTCCAATGCAGTTGCCTGAAAGGATCCAGTTGTGCAAGGATCCTTCTTAAATCAGTGGGGGTCTAACCAATGTGTTAATGGAGTCTAAGGCACTGTCCATCTCATCCTGAAGCAGAAGCCTAAAATGGGCTAGATTAATTTCTTCTCTAGGAGTGACAGTTTCTCTCCATTTGACTATAAATAGTCTACTGGCTCTGCTGTAGACATCTGTCTGAAGTGAGGGAGAAGAACTCCTTCTTGTCTGTCAGGGTTAAATCAGTGTTGCTACTTCAAATTAACTTTGAGAGAATAATCTTTAACTAGAGATGTGGTAGGCAGAGTCCAGCACCGTGGTCTGGCTAAGATCAAGTAAGTAGAGTTCCTGAACTGGAACTGTATATTAAATTAATATGATATTCTAAAAAATAACACAATGCATTATAGGAACTGAGATTAACATGTAGAATGGCAACCAATGCCTATAAAACAATATCATTGTTACTGTACAAGTTAGGAGATCCAAAGTTTGCAGTCATCCTGGAAAGACATCCACATACTTCACTGTATTTGGCTCAGATACTTAACGTGTTTTGCATGTTCAGCAAAGCCTCAGGAAAAATGCAGGAAGACCTTTGATAATAGCCTGGAGCACCCCACTGAGCTAGAAAAAGCTGCTGGAAATTGTCACTGAAAACAATTACCTTACACCCTGTATAAAAAAAAACAACAGTGTTAGCAGTGGCTTAAACAAACTAACAGTAACTGTTACTTTTAGGGGATTTGTCTGTTGAATTCAAGCTTTTGTAGGTATTTATTCCAGAGTGTCACTCCTACTTCTAAGTAGGGTTTTTTTCCCGAAGTTGCCTTATCAGAATTAAAGAAATAGCTAATAAAAATAAAAAACTGATCTGCAGGGAATAGAATAACAACTAGTATGTTAAAGCTAAGCAATTAACAAAGAAGGAGAAAGGACAGAAGGAAAAGGAAATGTCCCTTGTTAAATATTTACGTGTTTTTGATGAAAACAGCCTTACAAATGACAATATAATACAAGTGTTCCTTACAGAAGGTCAGCGTTCAGCACTGAGTTAAGTCTCCCACAGAGACTTACATTTCTTGGCACAGAAACTTTGATTGTCTAAGTTTCATGTAGGAAACGCAAAGTGCCATATTGTGTGACTTTGATCAATGATGCTACCCTGATTTATAATTGTGGGGTTTTTTTAACCATGATGTGCACAAAGCACTGATTTAAAAGCTCATTTTAGTTGCAACCCACCTCTTCCTTGTAATAACAGAAGAGTCATCTGATTACATTTTTTGAGTCATCCTTGTGTCACGTATTAGATAATCTCCTTATAGTTTAAAACTAAGACTGCTAATGGATTGGGGAAATGGGTTTCTGCTTTCACCCAGAATATCTGTCTTTTTTATGCTTGTCTTTTGGATCATTTATCTAAATAATAACTTCTAGTACCTACTCCTTCCTTCCAATGAACTAAAAGAAATTAATGATGAAAATCAGTGAATGCACATCTTCTCCATACTCTCATTTTCCTAAGTTACCTTAAACTAACTGTAGATCTCTTTTCATGAGTATCACCAGTCAGCCCTGGCTGAAAGGACGTTGATCTCAGTGACTGAAAACAAGCAGTTACACAAAAAACTCAGGGAATGCCTTTCAGTCAGCAAATCTGTTGGGTCAGGCCCAGAAAAGAGGCAGTAATAAGCCCCCTGGAAGGAAGGTGCCATGGGTGGTAACTTCCCTCAGCAGGCAAACCTGGAGACACAGGAGCATGGCCTTGGTCTCAGGATGATGAAAAATAACTCATTTTGTACCAAAACTGTGTGGAGAAGATAAATGACCAGCACAAGGTCAGTTACAAAGGTTGCAGAAATCATGGGAGTAAGTGCCAAGACAGAGATTTTTCTGGAGTATTTGAGTCATTCAGTTTTAATCATGCCTGACTTAAGCTGTATAAGGACCGAGCTTTCAGAAATTGCTTAGAACTTACCCTCTGGAAAAACAAACAAACCAACCAACCAACCCACCAAGATTGGGAGCAGTAGGGATGTATCCTGCAAACACTACAGAAATCACTTTCCTCACCTACCGATGCCTTCTGAAGCAGATGGAACTGAAGCACGTGTGAAGAGCCCACGACTTCGTACTGCCTTGAGACTTTGGAAAACATATGCCAGAGGAAAACCATCCTTCCACAGACAGTCTCTCCTCGCAGTCCAAATCTGCCCATCCCAGTGGTGACAGGGTGATGTGGGAGGAAACAATACCTCAGGTAGATGGATGCCATGCTAGAGACTGGCAGCAGAGTCTTTAAGTCCCTTGCACTGTTCTGAGGCTCTTGCTGCTTAGAATAAATGCACTCTGGCACAAAGCTCCCAGCTTGCATAGCATCAAAAGGGCCTTGGATGTACAGCAATACTCTTACGTGAATTGGGCTGTTTGCTCCAGGGGTAGGAACAAAGAACGGCCCTATGAGCTCAGTGTAAAAGTCCTCCTGGTGCTGCTTTGGCATTTCCTGTGGAGATAAATGGCACAATATTCTTGATAGCTGCAAACTACAAAAGAGCCAGAATCTACCTCTGTGTATTAGGCAGTCACTAAATGCCATTTTCATCACGTGTGGGAGGAGACAGGAGACAATGGCAAACAGACAGCTGAAGGAATTGTTTTCCACTCATTCTGCTGAGGGGAAAAACACAATCCCTGAATGCCATTTAACAGGAAAGGAAACCTGTTAGCACAGATTATCTCAGCAGGAAGCAAAAATTCACTGAAGCACCAATTCTAGATGAACTTTCACTTCCAGTGAATCATGCCATTATCTTCAATTCAATTCTAAATGTGAACCCCAACCTCATGTTCCCTGCTGTGGGGTCAATGGCAAAACAAAGAACAACTGCAGAATGTTCTCTCGGTTCAGAATTCCTGTTTGATAACTGACACCCACACAACACAGAGACCTAAATGTGAAATTGGTAAAATGGAAGCTGGATTTCTCCCTTTTCTGGTATTTAGACAACACAGGAAAGTTGGAAGAGTAGCCGACAAAAGTTTCTAATTATTCACATTTTCGGTTTTAAACAGACTGTATTTACCAGGTACTCAAAGCCAAATGGCTGAATGTAAAGTAATAAACCACAATATTCTAGGATACTCTCTGAAATCTTTGTTGTAACATATATATATTTACAGATAGCATCATTAGATTTTAACGCTGACTTCATCTATTAAGTAGATTGATATTTCTTTCAATATTACGTTTTCTTCATTACTATATTTTGTCTGAAATATTGCTTTAATTATTAGAAAGTATTTTTACTTCACAAACAGGTGATAATTCTATTTGTTTGTTTGTTTGTTTGTTTGTTTTCAAAAGTAGCATGCCCATTTTTACCCAAATTTGGGATTATGGAGTTCAGCAAAATATATGATGTCCATATTTTGCTTTGTGATGCAAAGTACTGAAAAAAGCAAACACAGACATTCTCCCTCTTTGAAGACAGGTGAAACTTCCCATTATTGGAAAGCTCTGTTGCCCTGAATCACACAATAAGGCAGGGAGAAGATGCAAATCTTGGAGTTTTAAAAGCATTTAGTATTTTCTCAAATTATATTCAGCTGTATTCATCTAGCATTCTGGCATGCTGCTGGATTACTGTTATCAACAAATCTATAAATAGGATGCAAAATGCATGTGAGCTGTCTGTGCATGAGTAAAGAGCAGCCCAGCAATAAATTATAGCAAAATATATAGCTTAAAATGTAGCAAAAGGAATGCCTTGACAAATCAATGGAAGACATTTTACCACTGAGGGTGGAAGATTCATTATGCGTCAGCCTTGGGAAAGCTGGATTTCTGCAGCATGGGTCATCTAGGACATATGATGTAATGAGAGAATATGGAAACATGCAGCGAATGACAAAAATAGTCTTGTGTATACTAAAGATATATTCATTTCAGAAAAAAAAATATAAACCCTGTACAGTCCTTCATTGTTCAGGAGAGGTTTGGCGTGCAATGCCAAAGGACAGAACAATGAAGCCTCACTTCTGTTGATTTGGGCCCACAGGAGATTCACGACCAACCCTTTTTCTGAAGGTAGGTCACCTGCAGCAGCTTTCATCAATGTTCTCCGGTGCCTCCGTGAGTCTGAGCTCATCTTGTGGCACTTCGTCCAGCTGAGAAATTCTTCCCTCTACCCAGCCACCTATTTGGATGAAACTTGGGGAAATTCAGTGTTTTGGGAAACTCCAGGCACCTGCCGGACACGGGGGTCGGTGGGAGGAGAGGACGGACACAGCCCCAGCCGCACGCCTCCGGCAGGTCGCGTAAGCCTGGAGTACAGCAGGAGACTAAAAACAAGACCAGCCTTCTACGCGAAGATGGCCAAGCCTTACACTTCCTTAAAAACATAGCTGTGATTGTTTTGAAGCGGCTATTTCAGCGGTTCTCAC
>NW_008581293.1:0-7365 GCF_000691845.1 Merops nubicus
TATATTTTTGTCTATTTATAGGTGGATGGAGAAGCAGCGAAGCCCAAGCGCAATATAATGTAAAAATACTCGCTCTGCTCCTGCTGTTCAGGTTCTCCCCACCTCTGACAGCCTCTCTCATGCTGCACAGAAGTTTCTGACACCTATTACTAAGGAATTATTTTAAATATTTATTCTCCCCCCCTTCTAAAATAGAAAGTAAATATATATTTGTTTAATTTTATATACAATGCAGTTTCAATACACCAATATCATTTCTTTAGATAGAGATACTGGGGCTCATTTCTCAAGTCTTTTTTATTTTTAATTAAGGTAAGTGCTGGGGGGGGAGTGGGTGGAAATCAGAGGAGCTTTTCAGCCCACAGGACTGCCATGTCCCAGGAAGATTGGGCACCCCCCTTTGCAGCCCTCTTGGTTCCCTGTAGCCTCAGGAGAACACGAATAAAAGCTCCCCTGGGAGAGAAACTGTCATTTTGATGGCAAAGCAAAAATCTGGGCAAACTCTCTTCCTGGGGGGATGCCAGCCCCTCTATACTGTGTGTCCTGCCCCACTGCAACCAGTATAAAACCCCTTAGCTACCACTACAGCACATGCTTTCAAAATCTGAATCCCCTCGACCTGGACCAGCCTATCAGCCCCCCACTTCTCTTGCCCACCCCCTCCCTAGGTACGGTCCTCGGCCCATCCATGCACATATCAAAAGACAGCCAGAGCCCTGGGGATGGGGGATGCTCATGGGCATGTGCCCTGTGACCACCCAGCAGTGCTGGCCACAACACCTCCTGCCACACAAACCAGGCACAGAGAGCTTCGGCGGCACAAACCTGCCAGGACAGAACACACAAATGGGGAAAACAGGGAGACTTGGCACGTGGGGAGGGGAACAGGCTCCCACCTCCATCCCCTTCCCAGAAACCAGCAGCTCCACACTGGTCCTCACCACATGGGGATGTACAGACCCTCCTCTGCAAACACAGGCAGAGAGCGGTGATGACACTCAGCAAAAGAAAAAAAAACATTAACCCAAAACTAAGCTGAAGGGGGGGAAAGGAAGTAAACATCTTGTTTTCTTTGAAATCTACCACATGCCCAGACAGCACAGAGATGGGCTCCCGGAGGCTGGCGGGCATCCAGCCTGAATTCGGCCGCACCCGTGCCCAGCACCAGCACATTTTGCCAGCACCAGCTCTGGCATCATTGGTGAATCAATTCCTTCTGTGCCTCAGACCCTAAGAGTCCTGCTAATGAGGTTTAAAAAAGCCACAGACACTGTGAGGAACATCTTGTCCTGCCGAGGAGCCACTGCTGAGATCGGCTGGCACAGCCGGCGCCGCGCTCCTCCGCCCAAGGGACAAATTTAGCCCTATCCCTCCCATCCCTTCTGACTCACGCTCTTCTGGGAAGAACAGAGGCAAAGCAAAATGCTTTCACATGAGTAACGGGAGAGCAACATCTAGAGGGACTTCAGAGAAGGGTTTCTGCATGGTGGTGCTTTTTCTTTAACGGACTGCACCAGAGATGAGGCAGTGTGACGTCTCTTTCCCATGTCATGCCCCACGTGCGTCGGACACGCAGGAGAGAGGACCTGTCACTCCTGCTTCTCAATATCCCGGCCCAGGGGTGAGTCACACAATGAACAAAGCAAAAAAAAAAAAATAAATATGGGGAGGAATAATAACATTTGGAAAAAGCAGTCTGGTTTTGTGCAGCAGGGATGCAGTGCAGGTGATGCCGGCTGTAGGCCAGCTCTGACAGTCCACACCCAAATCCCCCCTCCCAGGCTCCAGCTGCTCCCAGCCCCTGCCTGGCTTTACCCATCCCACTCCCCCCCACCCTCCACCATGGCTCTAAACACTCTACCCTAGAGACAAACGTACCCCTGACATGCAAATCTACTGGACTTCTTCATATCTATCTAACTTTGTCCTACGCTTCTCTATGTATTTATATCTCCTATATACATTGCATTTTATTCCAGTTCCTTGAAAACATTTCTTTCCACAGAAAACATCAACTCCAGCCCAAGAAGGGTGGAAAACACTGAAGGCAGCCGGTCCAGCCTTGCCAAAAAATAGCCCCAGCCAAGAACTAAGCAGAAACCAACCCAAAGCTCAAGAGAACTCCTAAATCTACATCACTGCCTTAAGCAGGGGGAGAAACCAAAATCCTAAGTGCAAGAGATGAGCAGCAATAACTCTCAACTGCATGTGTCATGCCTGGATGCCCTGAGACATGACTAAGCCCTGCCAGGACTGTGTCTGGGCTGCTGAGCACAAACCCTGAGCCCTCAACACCCCTGAAGGTAAGTAGAGCAAAGTTGTCATTCCCTTTATATACCCAAATATCACCACCTCCAGCCTTCCCCCAAGGCAGGTGGCACTGAAACAGCTGACAAAGATGGATGCTAGATCAACAGCCTGGAGCCCACCAGTGACTGAAACTAGCCTCCAGGCCATGAGTGACCAATGTATGGTGGCAGCAGCAAACATCCTACCCTGGGAGAGCCATCGCCTGCTCGCCCAGACGCTCCCCGCCACCCTGGAAGCTCCCAGGGACCACCCATCCACCTGGTGAGACCACAGACCATGCAGGTGCTGCCTCCTGCCTGGGCTCCAGGCCAAGCTCACAGCACAGGTCTGTGGCAGAGCTGGGAAGAGACCCTGTGACCCTCCAGCTCCCCACATCCTACAAACCCATCGATGGCATTACCGTCGGGCACAGAAACGGCCACGCGCACGAGCCCTAAACGCTCCCTCTCTCTCCACTTACACTGACCTGCATTTCCCTTCACGTCAACATGGCAAAACCAAAATGTCAGTGGGTTTGCCCAGCAAACTCACCTTAGAAACACGCAGCAGATTGCTCAGCAGCTGCTGCTGGAAATCCAGGCAAAGCCTTTGCCCTGCCCCCAGCACCTGCCTGCGACACGACCGCACAGACTTGGAGAGGGGGTAAGGGATGGCACCCCACGGCCACCCCCTCTTTCTGAGGGACCTCAGTGATGCCCCAGTACCTACCTCTCCACACTACCTCCCCCAGCTCTGGGTGGCTGAATCCCCCAAAGCAGAGGCACCAGCAAGGACCACCCGAAGCTGGGCCGGTGCCCACTGCACTGACACCTTGGCAGAGCCCAGGCACAAATATTCTGGCAATTCAGAGGAATTTTTTCCACCGTGGCCCAGGATTTTCCAAGGGATCTAATGAAACTCATCACGTTTGCAATGTGCAAGGAGGAATTGTACGCTTACTGAGAAAGCAAGAGCCATCTACCTCAGACAAGCTTACAAAAGAAGAGAGTTTGGCCCAGGAAGATAAAAATCAAGATATATTTTGCAGCATGAAAGAAAAAAAAAAAAAAAGAAAGAAAGAAAGAAAAAAAGAAGCAGCAGCAGCGTTTGCAAACCACCAAAGCGAAACGGAGTTCGAACAGGGATGAAATGGGGGAAGCGTTTGGCATCGTCTGACACAGCTTCGATGTCCCAGGTCCGCGAGAGGAGAGAGGAAGGACCCCCCGAAGGGCATGGAAACCGGAGGGCTGGGAGAAGCGAGGAGGTTGCCAAAGCGAGCGGCGAGAGCCCGTCAGCCAAAGCATGGCCCGAGTCTATCAGAAGGTAACTCGGTCTAGCGGGGAAAGGAGTTAAGGATGGTGTTAGGGAAGAGCCGCTTCCACGAGGAGCCCGGGCGGGATTTCCCACTCCAGCAGCGTGGCAGGTACACGGCTGAAAGAGAGAGGGCTGCAGCTCCGGCCGCTAAAGGTCGAAGACCATGAAAAGCAGGGGGCCCAGCGGCTCAAAACACCTGCAAAAGGAAAACAACTCTCAAAAGACTGACCCAGCAAGCCGGCGCGCTCCGTCAACCTCCCCTGCACTCCAAGTCCTCCAGAACTCCTTAAGACGGGATGGGGGCACGGTCCTGAGGTAGTGACCTCAAGAGCCTGAAGACACAGCCTTGCCCGTACCAACGGGCGTCATAAATAGTTTGGAAAGCACTCAAATGAAAAAACAACCTTCTGTTAGAGAGGTTGAGGCAACGAGAGCGAAAGGAAGAGCAAGTCAGCCACGGCACGGCCAGCACAAAGCCTCCAGGCCTCCCCCCCAGCCGGGGTGTCCCCCGTACCCCGTTGTCACCTGTCCGCCGGGAGCAGCCCGGCTCGACCCACCTACGACGGGACCGCCCGGCTCGCCGCACTGCCGACGTGACCGGCGAGCTGAAGTTAGCCAGGCAGAGTTTTCCTCCACTGCCAAGCGGGCAAACAGCATTAAATCAATTCAGATCCGAGTGGGTTCTAGGGAAATCCCTAAAACACACTCAAATAAAAGAAATCCGCAGTCGAACTGTTAGCGAGGTTGAATTCGCACGGTGATAGTTGAGTGTGTGACAGCCGGTCACTCGTCGCGTACTCAGTAAAAAGCCCTGGTGCAGGCTGGAAAGAGAGGGGCATTTCTACCAGGCCCTCCCTCCTTCCCGAGACAAACCTGCTCGTGGTTTGAAGACCACCTACACGAAGTTGTTAAAGCTCAGAAATATCTGTTATCGACTTAGAGGGTTCGTTGTCAAGCGGTTCAAACCTAAGTGAGGGCTTCGAGATGGGAAAAGACGCAGTGCTCTGCTTTTCGTGGCTGCAGGGGTTCCAAGCATCCTGCTGGAAGAGGAAGCACAACCTCTCTACCCAGATATTTCTAGGCAGAGTGATAAACAGGCTCTGACCTAAAAGCTCCCACGGAGCGTGGCACAGTCAGAGTGTTGTATCCTGACCACCTGGCTGAGAGCTCACGTCTTTCTCCAAACATCTAAGCCCTTGAAGGTTCAACCAGCAGCAAGAGCAATAACCAAGGCAAAGCAGAATTAAAGGCGAGATTGTGGAGAATCTCTTGGCAATTCTACCTGGGAATAAACAAAAGTTTCATGTGCAAATGGAGAGCCTGGGGCAAAAAACATGCCTACAGGCTCTTCGATTCTCCTGACACTTCTTCTACCGCCCACATCTGCTCAAAGCAAGAATATCCACATGAAACACTCGGTATTTTATTCCCAGGCAGGCTGGAGGGTTTAGCACTTTACCGCAGAGGAAGAAGTGTGCAAACCTGGATGCAGCGGTTGATTTTACCACTTCAAAAAAAAAAACCCTCTAAATATTTTAAAGGTAGGGATCACTTCGTAGTAGCACTCAGCATTTACGTAGCACTTGCAGTCTGTAGGCGACCGAGTGCTTGTCCAAAGTGCTCAAATATGACTTATCCCCATTTTACAGATGGGAGAACTGAGGCACAGAGAGGTTGAGTGACTTGCCCAAGGCCACGCAGTCAGAGAGTGGAGGCAGAGCAGGAAAGCGAGCCCGGCTGTTCTCGGAGCGGGCTGCACCTTTCCTGCTAAGGAAAAGGAAAAAAAAAAGGCCTATGCAATCCAGAAAACCACCGGCCGCCAAACCTACCCTAAGTATTTTGAAGAGGAATTACATTCTGGTGAAGTTAGAACAACATTACCGAGAGGGGAACAGCGAGTCTCCTCGGATGGGGCAAGGGGAGGGACACGACCCCGGCGGGTGTCGCAGCCGGGCTGGAGCAGGAGAAAGAAGGGGAAAAACCCAGTGAAACCGGGAGCGACGCGGCCGACGCCGACGCGAAACGCCAGGCTTAGCTTTGGGCGGCCGCTCCGAGGAGCCCTCCGTCTCCCTCCGCAGAGCTGGGGACTTTCCAGCCGCTCTTGCCGGGGCTCAGCATCTGCCGACAGAGGCTTTTGGGTCCACGCAGCCAGACCCCCTTCGCTCGCACGCCTGCAGCAGCGGCTCCCCGTTTTGCAGTTATGAATAAAGATCACAAAAGTTACCGCGGTGAGAAATCACATTAGCACACAGCGCTGAAGAACGTTTGCCAGCGATACACCGAGTGTCAGGAGGAATGAATCAAAACCACCCTCAGCAAAGCTGACACAGACCATACTCGGCGTGAAAACACCCGTGGATGGAAACAGCCCCATACCTGCGTCCACGCGCAGCGCTGAGTACACGCTAACAAGGTTCAAATGCCTTCGCACAGACAAATGGTGATTTCTCACATACCAGACCGATTCGAAGGCTCAGGGTCTTTCTGGTTTTCCCTTTCAGAGATAGGTAAGGAAATATGCCACGGATGGGTTTGTTGCTGTTATTTTCACATAAAAGGAGGCTGGGAAGGGGGAGGCAGGGAGATTTTCACAATACAGCTTTCCTGGGATTATTTGGTCATGTTTTTATCATAATCAGATTCATGGGATTACCAGTTCCCATCTGGATTTTTAGTTTCTTGTCAATTAATTACATCCTGTGTCATTTAATTTCTTCCGGTGATTGAGGGCCAGCTGCTCAATCCCACGTTTCTCCCTAAACACGCGCTGCAGAAGCGGATGTCAAAAGCTCCGTCTATGCTTTTTAAGCCTAGAGATCTTTTCCAGAACCAAAGTGCCATGTCCCCTTCCCACCCCACCGAAGCCATCCGGAGTGGGGGGAGAAGCGGATCCATGGAGCACCCAGCTCCAGGCATCCTCCCCGTCCCCCCAGCCTGTCCCAGCTCGTCCCCACCACAAGCCGCCAAACCCCCGGGCAGAGGCGGCAGCATAGGGGTGTCCCCCGTTCTCCCATCACCTCCATCCCCCGGCGCAACGTCAGCTCCCTCCACCCCCTCCTGTTTAACCTTCTCAGGCCGGCACTAGGCTAGAGCAATGTGGCGTGCCCGCTGGTGTCGTCATGGTCCACGCTGTTGAGGATGGCTGTCTGGTCTTCGGGGAGCTGCCGGTGGCAGAGGTCGTCCTTCAGCGCCGAGAGCCGGGCGAAGGGGTCCTGACGAGGGTGTCTCTTCTTCTTGCGGAGGCAGACAGCTTCGTCAGGCCACAGTACCTGAGAGCTGGGAAGGTGCTGAACCTGGGAGGCAGAGCCATCTGCAGGGGGAAGAGAAGGCAGCTGGGACCAGAGCTGGCAGCGATGGCAGCGCCGGCAGCAGGCGGAGCGCTTGGCGTGCCGTAAAACGGGGGTCACGGCAAGCCTGGCTCCAAACCCGGCTGCCTGGCAAGGATGGAGCACGTTGGGCATCAGGGAAAACTAAATTCATCCAAACTGCTGGAGATGGGAGATGCCTGGAAGGGGAACAAGGGCAGGGGAGGGACAACCTGCAGCTGAGCAGCCCAGGGAGCCATCCTTACAGGGGGCAGGGGCTGAAGGCAGCATCCAGGCATGGGCTTGGAAACACCCCCAGTGCTGGACTGGGCAGAGACACCACGAGGGGACAGAGGGAATCCTACTAGGGGCTGCGGGGTCCTCGCACTCACTGGCTTGTTTTCTGGATTTCGAGGAGCCCTTGGATGACTTTTTGGGCTTCTTTATCCGCTGGTAT
>NW_008581293.1:7389-14809 GCF_000691845.1 Merops nubicus
GTTTGGTCTTTTTTAGCCTCTGGTATTTCAGAGCTTCGAGCCTCTCAGGTGCAGCAGCGTCCCCGGACGGAGATGGACGTTTTCTAGGAAGCAAAAGCAGAGAGGCACCGTCAGCAGCTCTCGGCCGCGCTCAGGCCTGCGGATGTCCCCGGCGGGGGATCGGTGGACCCCAGCCAGCTCTGCCGTGGAAGAGGAAAAGGTGAGAAACTCTGGGCCGAGGGAGCAGGGCCAGCCAGGCGTGCTGGAGCGCGGGGTGGGAGAAGCGAGGTGCCCGCACGTGCTGCTCCGCTCCCCGTACGTCTCCTCTGCGCTGCCGAGCGGTGCCACAGCCCGGCCGGTCCCACCGGCAACGTCCCGACACCGGCCCCGCAGGAGAGCTGCCGGCACCCCAGCTCATCTGCCTGCCATGCCAGCACTGCTAAACACGAGAGGACGGGGCAGATCCTATGTCCGATAAGGCATTTTGGGGAAGTAGTGGGAAACCCCTTGGGATGGAGAGAGAGGAAGAGACAGGCAGAAGCGGCACAGCAGCATCGAGACAGGCACCATGAGCCACCCGGGCAGACAACACCGGCGCCACAAACAGTAGGGAGACAGGATCCTGCCTGGCCCTGCTCCCACAGCCAAAAAAAACAGTGGCCACAGGACAGACAGGGACACGGAGGGCACACGCTGACACAGCCAGGAGCGGCACCTCGTGCCCAGGGCCCTGCTATAAGTGACCACAGGAACGCAACAGCATCTAGTCCTTCGCACCGAGAGGCTGGAGCTGGGTTTTCTTGCCCTGCTGGACAGGATATTGAAATGAAAACACTGACAAGGTTTTATTACAAGGGACAAAGAGGCAGTTTGCAAATGGGTGTTTCCTGCAGGACAGGCAGCAGCTGTAAGGAATAGTTTTCCAGCCTTAGCCCCTGAGTAACTTTCCTAGAGGAACCAGCTCAAGGTTAAGAGGTCTCCCCTTTGCAAAGGGTTTTTTGCTCCAGCTTTCTTCACTGTACCTGTTCTTCACATCCAAGGATTGGACAGTATGACTGCTGTGGAGAGCGGGGCAGTAGAGAGAAACCTTCTTCTCAGGAGAGCAGCCTCACCTATAACACATCACAGCACCACCACCACCGCCCCTTGCTGCTTCCCCAATTCCTTCCCCCTCTCCATTTTTTTTTCCATCTCCCTCCAAGTTGCCCCAATGCCTAATGTTGCAGAAGGAGTTTGAGTCAAGGCAGCAGAGGCCACAGGGAATGACCTGGGATCAGCCTGAGTCACCACAGAGCAACCTGCACACCAGGTGCCCAGAGATGGCAGGGGAAGCATCCACGAAGTGCCTTTCATGGCAATAAAAGCAACGCTTGAAGCCAGGCTCCAGAGAGAAAAGCGTGCAGATTTAAACCAGTGTGCCTCTCACCAGAGGCCAGGGACCAAACCTTTCCAAAACAGCCATGCAGAGGACAGTGCTGATGGCAACTCCTGCATCTTCAGGTGTCTGTGACTGGGGCAGGCATCAGCACACTCACAAGCCAGAAGCTCTTCACAAGGCAAGAGGATTGGCAGGTGGGAGAGTCACCTCATCTGACTGCAAAGAAGCAGCATCAGTGCATTCGGGGTCTTGCTTTGTCACCAAAATCTGTGGTCAAACTTAATTCACCTCGCTCCTGGTCTATGAGTAAGGTGCAACCCATCTGGCATTGCAAAAACACTGCCAGTGCTGGTGGGAGCAGCGGGGGACAGGAGAGCACCAGGGCTGCAGTGCAAGAACACATCCACCTGCGGTGGGTTCGGAGCTTCTCGCCTCCCTTGGGTTTCAGGTGGAGCCCTGAAGACACGCCACAGGCTCTCCTCAGCAAGCCCCCACACATGCCCCTGCTGCAGAGCACGGTGTGACAGCAGCACGTCAGGCCTGAGATCCCAAGGGGCTGCTGGAGCAGCGACACCTCAGCTGGAGCGGCAGCGGCAAACTGCTCCCCAGGGACTGTTCCCCACAGGGAGCAGACGGGGTTGTTCCTGGAGACGTGTGTGATCGTGAAGCTGCTGGGTTCTGCTAGCAGCACTGCAGAGCGCCAAGAACAGTGTGGTGTGAATTGATGATGCAGCTGGGACACAGCAGATGCAACAGAAACCCCAAGACTGGGCTACAGAAAAGCCCCTTTTCTCACTTTTCCCATCGCAACAGAGACATCAAGGTGTGGATGATCCTGGAGAGCCTCTGTTCCAGCTCCCAGCAGAGCAGCACATCAGCTGAAGATGAAACAACTCATTAGACAAGCTGGCAGTCGTGCTGGCTGGAGGCGAGTGAGAACTCTCCCTGGTAGGAGGGACATTTCCAGTTGCAGTGCTGAAATGCCTTCTTCCCAAGTGCAACAAGCCCCTCAGGAGAGCTGCTGCGAGTGGCGGCTCCGAGCCCTGCTGGGGCACTGCCCACTGTGCTGCACCAGCACCCACAGCCCAGGCACACACTGGCTCAGTAAGGCCACAGCGACCCCAGGGCCAGCACCACAGGACTCCCCAGCAGTAATTCCTGCTTGAGTGTCAAGCTTCTCCTGCTTACACCCACCACTCTGTGATTTGCACAGCAGTTACGTTCACACAGGTACTTGGCTATCGGTGACCTCAGCTGCCCCAGCCTGCCCAGCTCCCATGGAGCTGACAAGTGCCAAGCCCTGGACGTCGGTGAGCTTGGTAGTGCTGCCACCGTCCTGCCCATCGGCATCTGCCTTCTAACGCCTGTTCCCACCACCCAGACAACTTTGCTAATAATATTAAAGCTCAACTTGTAAAAGGCTCTTGCTCTTTCCATTCTTTTTTCCTTCTAAGAAGATCCTGCTGTGGCATGTTGACAAAATTAGACAGATTTACGCAAGGGATTATGAGGAAATTGCCTGCAGCTCATTTCCACTACTTCTCTGTAATTGGACTTGTATTTATACACACAAATATAAACAGTGAGCACACTGAACCCATGTGTCACTATAAATACTGTCTGACCTCTGGCAAGGAAGAGATACAGAGGAGGACAAAACGATGCTATGCGCCAGCCAAATTTTATCTGCTCTACCCACCCTTTCTTTCTTCAAAGGACTCCGATTCTTTCAAATTAATTTTCATTTTAAGCTCAGCCAAAAGCCTCTTCCTGCCCCCTGAGTTAGCATTTTGGGCAGCTGCCCATACGCGGGAGCTATCTTGAACACCAACAGATGAGAGGTCCAGAGAGGTGGGCGAACTTCTTCTAGAGACTTCAGTGCAGAGCCAAGCAAAGGAGCTTCAAGAAGCACACGAGTTCCCCGATGCAAGCCTTCTGCAAGGTGCCACAAACACCTGGAGCAGCCGTTTTCCTCAGGTCTTCAAAGAACAACCCTTCTGAACCAGCAAGAGTCTGAACTGCATGGACAGGAAGAGGAGGTACTGGAGAGGCTGCAGAGGCACTGAGGGACCTCAGAGAGCCCCAGCACAGGAGGAGGTAGCTAGGGGAGAAGAGCTGTCCAGCTCAACACACATCTCAGCTGCTCTTCTTCAAACGCCTTTCCACATAGGAAGCAAAGATGTGAGGGAGAAGGCCCATGAAAGCATTACTAACCTCTTTGCACCCAAAAGGGGAAATCCATATAAAGGAAGGGTCCAGGAGATACAAGGGTACAACACATGCAGTTTCACCTCATGGATGCCTCAATACACGTTCCCTGTCTCCTTCTCCCCTTGAGTCAAGACGCTGACATCCAGGAATAGTTTGGACATGTTAGAGCATCCACTTAGACCAGAGCCCACCGTGCCCTTCAACCCTTCAGTCCTCCTCAGACAAGGTCAAGCACACAAGGTTTCATCTCAAGGCCAAGTCCTGCACGATCCCATGAGATGTCCTGCAAATCGGAATGTCCCCTCTGCTCTGAGGCAGCGCTGGCTTGCTGCCCCCATCCCAGACCACCACGGCACACCTCTTGAGATCCTTCAGTGCAAGAGGTGCTAGAGGAACACAGCGGTGACGGCCCCTGGCCCCAGAGCTGCTGCTGCTGCCGAGGCACCCCAGTGAGGGCGGAAGGGGCTGCTCACAGCAGGGAGCCCACCGGAGAAGGGCGTCCCTGCTACAGGTCTGCAGACACCACAACTCACCTACACAATGGACTTCACCATGCTGACGGGAGAGGAGAGAGGGCGAGGGAAAAGGGGCCGGACTGGAGAGTAAGAGGGGGATACAGTCACGGGGAAAGGGGGGTAGAGAAGAAGATAAATGAAAAACAGGAGTAAGAAAATATATAAGTAAATCAAAGAGACTGAAAAGAAAAAAATAATAATAATTAAGAAAGAAAAGAAAAACGCACTCAGACAAGCAGACTCACAACTTCTCCAAGCGGGAGGAGGCATGAAACACATGCAGAGGATCAGCACATGGACAGTCTTTAAAGGGGAACCTGTTTTCTTTCAAGAGGGGAGCGAGGGGTGCTCCTCCTCCCGCACGCCTGGCGCCGACGTCCCTTCGTCACTCCACGCTACGCCCCGGCCAAGCCCCCAGCTCCCAGCGCTGCCCCGGCAAGCCGGGGGGGCCAGGGAGCCACCCAGGGCAGGCTGCAGTGCCGAGGGCCACGGGAGCTTGGCGCCTTGTCTGTGGTTTTTGGGTTTCCCTCTGCAGGGAGGCGACAGCCCCCTCTTCCCCGTGAGGAGATGCACCACTGCACGCTGCAGCCGAAGAGAAGGTGGGAAAACTGCTCGTGCCGACTCGGCAGCGGCACTATCGATCCTTGCCCATTGGTGAAAATCATCTGATCTTCACCCAGGGAAATCACCGTGCTGCAGCCACCACCGAGCCTCCAACTGCCTCTCCCTCTCCTCCTCCCAGCCTTCATTACTGCCGTACAGAAATCAGGCCAGCCCAGTATAAAATCCCCATGCTCTGCACGCACTGACAATTTTATGACTCCAAATCATCAAGAAATTACTTGCTGGGCTCTTTACAGGATTCCTCACTTATTCAAGTGTGATTTATTCTTCTGGCTTCCCCATTTTTGGGGATAATGACTCTGGAGTCACACTTGCAACTCCAACACCAGAAGCATCCCCAAGCAGGACACGTGGCTGCTCCTCAGCAAAGGTTTTGCTGAGCAACATGACACTGCTCCTGAAACCCCATCACCTCGTGGCACCCAGCACCAGAGACAGGAGCCAGACAGGACCTGTGCAAGACCCACACAGAACTCAGCTGTGAGCCTGGACTCAGCTCTGCTGTGCTCAAGCCACTCTCACTCATGTCCCTAATACTCCTGAAGCAGGGAAGTAACACAGAAAAAGAATAGAAAATGTCCTCGTTGAGGGCCTCCCTGTTTCTTGAGAAGTCTGGCACAGCCCAGATCTCACCAAGGCTTGCTGCTAGCTTTGCTCTTCTTGGGACAGCTCGCTCTGGGATCAGCAGGAGAAAGAAGAAGGGAGCCAAGAGCTTTGGAGGCTGGAAGGCTCAAACTGGAGGGGTTTTGCCATGCCAAGAGGATGGCTCCTCCATGGAGCACACATCCCACACCTGCTCCCATCATCACGACCCCACACTGCTTCCTCACCTCTCCTGGTCTCCCCACCCCAAGGCAATCCTGCATGTCAACCTGAGGAATTCCCCTCTCCTGGAAACATCCACCTGATTTCTCTGGGCATCCCATCTTTCTCTGGTGAGGCTCTTTTCCAGTGCAGCAAGGCTCCTCAGGCTGTTAGGACAGCATCAGCCAGGGACTTGACTGTTCCCATGCAAGACAGCAAAGCTTTTGTATGACCTGTCCTAGGTAAGCTTGGGCACAGCCCAGCCCTAGAAATGGTCCTGTCTGGAATCCCACTTCTTTCATAACCAGCCTGGCCGACAGCCAAACAGATCAAAGTTCCCAGTCCTTGGGGTCAGGACAGTTTTAGTGACATTTTTGTATTTTAAGGTCTGAAAACCATCTCCCGATTCGATTACTCCATCCCAGTTCCAGGGAAGCCCACAGCCACCTAGGAAACCACCCCATGAAGGCAGCCTGAGAGGTATTTCCTTGGGAGTCTTTCAAGATCTGCTTAGGGCTGTTTAATTACAGCTGGGTCAGAAGAAGTCTTAAAGATTTCTCCAAGGAGTACTTCAGAGAGGGAGAGCTTTTACTATGACTACACTTGTGACAGGAACAATAAAACACCTCACTGGCAGCCTGAAACTGTAGTTAGGTGGCTGCCAACCATACAGTCCCTTCTGCAAGAAAGGCTTCTCCCATTTTCCCTGATTGAGGAGGCTTGGGAAAAAGAAAACAGATCCTGATACTGATAGGAACAAAATTCTCCATGTCCTGGCGAGCAACTGGAGACTGATTTTGGGAGCCCCACTGTGAGAGCGCTGTCTGCAGCTGGTTGCTCCAGATGTGGCTGTTTTAGTCAGGGTGGCCACAAGCTCCTCCTGGTTTGGATCCTCTGGGACAACCTCACCTCAACACCGCACAACCCTTGTGCCTCACGAGCCCTGCTGGGGCTGAGGGTGCCACATGTCGCCATCCTCCAAGATAGGAAGGGCCACAGGGAGACAGCAGCTTGGCTCATCCCAAACCCCAGCAAGAAGACACGGCTGCCACCAACGGGCTCTCCAGCTCCACCGTCTCCCCAAAAGCAGGGGAGCCCTGGCATGCTGCTGGGAGGGGAAACCCAAAAGCCACAGAGACTGTGCGTCCAGAAGTGTTTCCTAGTGTTTTCGGATTCCTTATTCCCCTTTAAAGGAAGAGATGGTATTGGAAAAGCCCCTTCCATGTCCCCTTCTCATGCCCCGCTCCCAGCCACCCTCCACAGTACCCACACCATCCTTTCGGACATGGATCACCCTTACCTATTGAGCTGAGGAGAAGCTTGTCTCGACAACACTGCCCAGATAGCTGAGATTAATCAAAAACAAAGCAGTTATCAACACCCGCAAGGAGCCGAGCTCCGCAACACATCAGCACGTCAACAACTCCAAAGGAAAAGGAGGGAAAAAAACCAAACCAAAACACAAACGAAACGAGGCTGGAGAAGAAAGGGGGAAAGAAACAGAAGAGAAAGGAAAAGAAGAAACGAAAACAATAATCAACGAAGCGAATGGATACACTGCATAAAAGCACGGACAACGGTGCTGCTCTAACACGGATCTGTCCTGGAGCTGGGTGTCCTCGGGGTGCCCTGGCTCGGAGACGTGGACCCACGCCTACGTGCTTAACTCCATCGCTCCGTAGCTGCGTTTCCCAGAGGCACACAGAGGTCGTTTCAGGCTCCTTCAGCTCCTCTCCCTCCCCAGCCTCTGCCCTGAGCCCTCTCCCTCCTTCCCCCTGCGCCCCGGCCGTGCCGTGCCGGAGGGGTTTTCTGAGGCCATAACGCTTCCAGGTACCAGAGGGCGGGGGTGAAATGCGGAGGGCGCTGCGGGGTGGAACGCTGCCTCCCCCCTCCCCAAAACACTGCTCCG
>NW_008581294.1:0-231 GCF_000691845.1 Merops nubicus
GCCCAGGGGTGGGTCCCTGCGTGGGAAGCCAGGCTGGGGACTCTTTGCACAGGGCGTTGCAGGGCTTTTGAAGTGCCCCAGGGCGAGCGGCGTGGTTGGCAGCCATCAAAGGTGCCCAGAGGCCGTAGGGCAGCAGCTCCCAGAGGGCTCTGATGTCTTATCTCAGGGCAGTCTCCTCCCCGCGGCTCGTTTGTGGGCAGCCCGAGATGAAAGGCGCTTCCTGCTCCCTCC